>NC_134357.1:52125426-52180426 GCF_048569485.1 Anomaloglossus baeobatrachus | reverse complement strand
CCGTTCTCTAATGATGTGACCTCTATGAGCTGGAGCATTGTCATCCATGAAGATGAAATTAGGCCAGTGTTGTTCATGCAGAGGCACAATGACTGGATTAATGCTATTCCAGTAGTAGGGGCTGGCACTGTACAATTCACAGTGTAGAGCATTTCTGTACTGAGTAGACACACACCAACACCACCAAAGACTATCTGATGACAAGTGTTTGATGCATAGCGCTCTCATGGCATCTCCAACAGAGTTGGCGGCCATCTTTTCTGCTCAGTGTGAATCAACATTCATCAGTGAATAGCACTGAGGCCCACTGGACCCTCACCCAGCGTAGATGCTCCCTGTGCCTGGTGATGTGGCCAGGTACCCTTGCAGGTTGTCTAGCGAGCAGACCACGCTGATATAAATGGTTTCAGATGGTCTAACGTGACAAGTGGATGCCCATCACCTCCTTTAAACGTGGCTGGAGTTGTGTGACATTCATCATCCGGCTCTGACGGGCATTGTTCATAATGAAGCAGTGATCAGTGTGGGATGTGGCCAATGAACATCCACTTCTCTGCCTGTGACTCTTCCATTCTCTCTGTATCTCTGTTGCAACCTGCTAATGACACTCTGTGACACAAGCTCAGAGTCCTATTCCGTATGAGAACATCCTGCTTGAATCCTCACAATGGCGCGGTACTGCTGATCAATTGTTTGGCATTGCCTGGTCCCATGTCGTCAAAATGTGAACAGCATGAGGAGGACTGTTCAATACCAATTCTCATTGAACCCCAATATTTATTGTAAAACTGGATCAGAACACCTGTTATGAATTTTGCCATTAAGCTTCTTATCAGACGACAGCAAGATGTGCAAAAAGTACTGAAAATATTGAACAGTGGACAAGTGCATCCAAAAATTTGGAGAAGGTCACATTAAGCTCATCTGAAAACGTCAGAGGGCTCTTTAGGATTTTTTTTTTTTTTTTTTTTTTATATATATATAGCACCAACATATTCCGCAGCGCTTCACATACATCTGGAACACTGTCCCCATTGGGGCTCACAATCTAAATTCCCTATTTGTAGGTCTTTGGAGCGTGGGAGGAAACCGGAGACTCCGGAGGAAACCCACACAAACACGGGGAGAACATACGAACTCCTTGCAGATGTTGTCCTTGGTGGGATTCGAACCCAGGACCCCAGCGCTGCAAGGCTGCAGTACTAACCACTGAGCCACTGTGAAGTTCCAACCGAAAACCAAAATATCCTTTTTTGTGAGTAGTGTACACACACATACAAAATTTTGTGGTTTCTCAAAAGTTGCAGAGTCTGAGGATTCTGTTGCAAACTCACTCAAGAAGTTAGGAGCAGGGAGCAAATGGAGTCTATAAAATGTGCTTACCTTCTATGGCCCATCACTCCACTGATTCGGCTGCTTCCAGTACTAGACCAGATGCTGCAACAGCAGATCATAATATATGTTGAACACCGGGAACAGAGAGAGAGCGCGAGTTCAGACAGATGTAATGCACACAATGTGTTCAAGTTTTCGCCAATTTTTTTTCTACTGTATTTTTTTTCTTTAGTTTACTGTCACTGAGTTTTATTCCAATACTTCAGAGGAATGGCAACTTATGCACAGCCTTGTCAGTTTTATTTTTCCCTGATGCTTCAGGTTTTTTCCCCCCCATTTAAATAATATGGTCATGTCTAACCATTATTTAAAGGGTTAGTCTTGGATCTTTCCCCTTGATTTTGTTCTCTTGAGGGGTGTTCTGAGATCAGTAGGGCGGGGCAGTATGAACAGGGTTTTTTTTGTGTTTTGTCTCTTTCTATCCCACTTCCCTTTTTTCTTTTCTTTCCCTTTTCCATATCTTTCCTGTTTACCTATAAAAATATTGAAGGCATTGGCAAATGACTTCCTCCTTAAAAATGTGTAGAGGATATGGTTTTACATAACAACTGTTGTTTTTTACACGTTGGGGTACTCTTACTTTTGAATTTATGTCTACGCTGAGGATGTTTTGAAATGTTATGTTTGTATGGAAACTTTTGCTGCTCTTTTAAAACTTTAATAAAAAGAGATTAAACATAAAGGGTTAGTCTTAAGTTTGTATTTTCAAATAGTACACCATTCCCTAGCCTCCAAGCTTCCCAAGGGTCAGTGTGGTCCAGAAGATTGACAACTTTTCACAGGAGACTCCTGTGAAAAAGCTCTGTGCGAAACGTACGTTGGCATCTGTGGGCCTTCAATTAGTGGAAGTCTTTGTTGTATGTGTTTATAATTTTCTACTTTTAGTGTATTTAAACTATTATACATTTTATTAATTTGATATTCTAAAAAATGTTATGGCACATATACATACATATACACACACACACATACATACACACACATATATATATATATAGCGAACAATATTAGTAGTGTGCGTCACACGAACTTATCTTCCTAACAACGTCGTTGTGGCCGGCAAACAACCTCTTTTCTACGGGGGCGGTTCATTTAGAGTCACATCGACGTCACACAGCGTCCCGCCAATAGAAGCGGAGGGGCGGAGAGCAGCTGCATAAACATCACTCCCACCTCATTGCCGGAGGACGCAGGTACGGTGCTGTTCGTCGTTCCTGGGGTGTCACACATAGCGATGTGCTGCCTCAGGAACGACGAACAACCTGCGTCCAGAATGAGCAACGATATTTTTAAAATGAACGACGGGTCAACAATCAACGATTTGGTGAGTATTTGGGATCGTTAGCAGTCGCTCGTAAGTGTCACACGCAACGACGTCGCTAACGAGGCCGGATGTGTGTCACGAATTCAGTGACCCCGACGACATATCGTTAGCGATGTCGTTGCGTGTAAAGCGGCCTTTACTCATTTATGAACAGCTTGTGCACGTCTTACTATTTTATTTAACTCTTTTAAATGTCTATAATAACAGAAAGCGAAGGAGAAAGGTGTTCAAATGCCGCGCCAATGGATCACTTATGCAGATGCTCAGATCAATGTCACTTTATTGTCATACAGGTTTGACCTGTATGACAATAAAGTGACATTGATCTGAACATCTGCATAAGTGATCCATTGGCGCGGCATTTGAACACCTGTCTCCTTCGCTTTCTGTTATCTGCTGTTTTGGTGGCTGCAGCCGAGGATCGACATTACATGCGTTTATAGTGGTTGTGACTCTCACAACTGCAATTGGTGAGTATATTGACTCCCCCCTCCCTACCCCACACATATTGGGGTAAGACCCTATTTGTGCTTTTTTTTCCCCACAGTCTTTCTCCGAAATGTCTATAATAAACATTCAATTATTTTATCCTACTTATTTTTTCATCATTTTTGTGTATTTTTGGGCTGTATATAGTTGAAACTTCGGTCTTGCCTGTTATACATAGGTGGGACTAAAATCAATAAAAATCATGATTTAAATCATCTCTCTCCAACAATTTGGTGCTGAAGTATTTTTTCATAAATAAAAGAATGGGAAGTCCTTGTTTTCGGTCCTGGCGTGGAGCCCTGGAGTGACCTGCACTGGATATACCAGAGTTTGAGTAGGTCTCATTTTGTTTTTCGAAAACTAAAATCACTGTCCTTTGTAAATTTTGCATACAAGTTAGAATACTAGCATAAGGAAAAAAAAAAAATTACAAATTCTAAAAGAAGATTAAATATTTGAATAGTTCATGTCTATAATATGAGTAAATACAGACAAAAAAAGCAAAAAACAAAAACAAAGTTATTTCTACATTAATGAAATTGTAAAACATCCAAAATGATTTGCAAAAAGCGTATAAAACAAATCTAAAAAACTTTGTGAGCGAAGAAGCTTGAACAAATTGGTTATCCGGAACATTGAATTAAAATATGAATTGCTTAAATAAGATATGAAAGCGCAGAGCTGCCGCTACAAAGAAAGGTTTATGGCTTGGTAATTACAAATACAATTATCTAACAGTAAGAAAAAATACCATTGACAGTTTACAGTGCTTCAGAGGAGCCTTGAGATCTCTAGAAGTAACAGATTGCTGCTCCATGTAACAAATGATACAATAAAAAGGGAAAATGTTGCATTCCTAGCACAGAGTGTCCTCATACAAAGTATGGACTGTTGTAAAACAAACTACAAAACTACATAGTTATATAAACTGAACAGTCTCATTGCTGATCGCAAAAGAGCTGCTGTGTAAGTAGGCAAGACTTCGGGTATGTACTCAAAGTTTTTATTGAGGATTTTAAACTGGATTCTGTTCCAAATTGCAAACAAAAAAAAAAAAAAAAAGTTTCAAAAATGTTTTCTTCATTTTAATTGTAAATACTTTGGTTGAACCTGTGTCAATCTTCAGGAAATGGGATATTTATCTTTTAAAAAATATAAAAAAAACAAAAAAAAATGATATACTGGAAGCATACACGCAGTCAGACAACAATAATAATAAATAATAATAAATTCATTTATATAGCGCTATTAATGCCATAGCACCTTACATACATTGGCAATCACAACAATGACAATCAATTGTAAACCACAGTCTCCCTCCAATATTAATTTACTGATTTGGCTAGATATACTAAAGGACATTTTTTTGTTATTTATTTATTTTAATAATGGTGTACTGGACAGCATCGCAAACACTTTAAGTTCCTAGGAAAAGCCTCACTATGAGGGTACGCTCACACGAGCGTATAACTCGCATGAGTATCGGACCGCATCACTCGGTGCGGCCGCACACTCTCCGGACAGGAGCATGTCAGCCGCATAGAAATACATGCAGCTGAGCCGCTCCTGTCAGCAGAGAAGCTAGGCGCACCGGGTGATGCGGTCCGATACTCATGCGAGTTATACGCTCGTGTGAGCGTACCCTGAGGAAAACAAGAGACCTATACCAATGCCTAAAAGGAACCTGTCAGCAGGTTTTTGTACCTCATCTGTGAGCAGCATGATGTAGGCAAGGAGATGCTTAATCCAATGTTGTATCACTTAGATTACTGGCTGCAGCCGTTCTGACACAATCAGAATTTTTAGATTTAATCATGTAGCAGAGTCCAGAGGGCTGTCCCTGCCCACACCATATTCTCTATAGAGATTGTACATTGACACCTGTCAGAGGAGGGGGTGTGCCAGACTTCTCTGCACATGAGTTTCTAGTCCTGTAATGATAAGTATCCTGCCGCTTAAACTAACATAGCAAATAAACAAGAGATCGGACTGTGACAAAACAGACATCCCTGAATTCTCTGATTATCCTTCAGCTTACATAGCAAAAACCTGCTGACAGATTCCCTTAAAATTGAGATTTATTTTTTACATTAAACATGTAAAAAACAAAAAGATGTTATCTGCTACCCTGACAATTACTGGGTATTGTCATAAATGCCTACAGATAATGAGCTAAAGAACCCCATATTCCTTTTCTGCCCAATTTCAGGTTTTATACATTTCTACTTTGGTTTCCAGACACCAGCTCTGCAGTCACAGCCATCACTTCCTCTTAGGCCCCTTTCATACGTCAGTGATTCTGGTACGTTTGTGCTTTTTTTTTTTTATACGTACCAGAATCACTGACATATGCAGACCCATTATAATCAGTGGGTCTGCGCACACATCAGTGATTTTTCACTGAACGTGTCTCCATGCAGCGTGCACGCGTGGCCGTGATTCTGCACGGAGACAAGTCAGTTTTTTTCTGGCATCACTGATGACCCACGGACCACACTATGGTGTAATCCGTGTGTGATCCGTGAAACACGTACCAGAAAATCACGGACATATTAAATATTAAAAATTTTCAACTTCCCTTGCCTGCGATTCGCTCTGCAGCCTCTGCTTTCGGCAGCTCCTGTCCGGCTCATGAATATTCATGAAAGCAGGAATAGCCGACCACTAAGTAGGTGCTGAGAGCGGTGGGCGGACGCTGCAGAGCCAGAGACTTCAGCACCATGGACAGCAGCAGTGAAGGCAGGTGAGTAATGTCCATATGCAATCACGGGATCACGGATTGCACATGGACAACCCACGTGTGCCGTGAATCACGGAACACGGAGGGACATGTGCGTGTTTAACACGTCAGTGAAGAACGTCAGTGTTTTTCCCACTGACGTGTGAAACGGGCCTTAAAGAGCCATTGCTCACTACATTTCCCAACAGCCCTTGTGCTGAGCTTCAAACCAGCAATGAGAACCACAGCCATGTGCCACCATACCCACACCTAAACTCCTTCCCCAGCTTCACATACAGCCTCAGCATAATGCCCTGTCCAGGATGTCCGTGCTAGTTCTATGCACTAACAAAAGCACCAGAACACGAGCACCTGCAATAAAGTTTATCCCCCACTTCCCCATCCCACCGACTAATTATGTTCTTCTATAACAGCATAAATGGGTAAAGGCGAAAAACCTGAAGGGGGTCAAAACCTGAAGAAGGGGGTCAAAACCTGAAGAAGGGGGTCAAAACCTGAAGAAGGGGGTCAAAACCTGAAGGGGGTCAAAACCTGAAGGGGGTCAAAACCTGAAGGGGGTCAAAACCTGAAGAAGGGGGTCAAAACCTGAAGAAGGGGGTCAAAACCTGAAGAAGGGGGTCAAAACCTGAAGAAGGGGGTCAAAACCTGAAGGGGGTCAAAACCTGAAGGGGGTCAAAACCTGAAGGGGGTCAAAACCTGAAGAAGGGGGTCAAAACCTGAAGAAGGGGGTCAAAACCTGAAGAAGGGGGTCAAAACCTGAAGAAGGGGGTCAAAACCTGAAGAAGGGGGTCAAAACCTGAAGAAGGGGGTCAAAACCTGAAGAAGGGGGTCAAAACCTGAAGAAGGGGGTCAAAACCTGAAGAAGGGGGTCAAAACCTGAAGAAGGGGGTCAAAAACTGAAAGGGGAAGTATTTACAGAAGAGCTGATCTGTATCTGTTTTTTCACATGAAGGACGTATAAAGTAGTGGTCCACCCTTCAATTGACACAAAGTCAGGGAAACATCCTACATGTTTAACACAATGAGACTTGAGTATTACATTTTCTGTAAAGTTCATAATTTCTTTAGAGACTGTATAAAGTACACAATTACTCCAAAGGAATCAGATAATCAAATGCAGAGAAATCAAATACACAGAAGCCTCATTGTGTGTTAACAAACATTTGGGACATTTTCCTGAAGCTTGCACTAAAGATGTTGGCCACTTCATTATTGCAGAGTTTGAGGACTCTTTTTGCAAATCTACTCAAGAATTTTGGAGCAGATGGAGTCTTTCTAAAATGTGCTTACCTTCTATGGCCCATCACTCCACTGATTCGGCTGCTTCCAGTACTAGACCAGATGCTGATGACAGCCGCTCATAATATAAATGGAGCACGGGGGACCGTCAGTGCGAGTCCAGACAGATGTAATGCACACAATGTGTGTTCTTGTTTCAAAACAATTCTTTTTTTTTTTACATAGCGACAATGGAAGTCATTTTAAAGTCCACTTTTTAAAGCAATTTTAAGTGGTCCTCTCAAAAAGGAGATTTCACTTTACAGCCGCAGCTTGAAAACACGAGCAGTTCTGGGTGCATATTGCTAATCCCTGTATCTAGTAGCATAAAGAGATCTTTAGAAAAAGTATTTCTAAAGATCCTTTATGATATGCTAATGAGTGAAGGGACTAGTCACAAGGGCGTTATTTCCCTGACTAGTCCGCCCTCTTAGAATGTTAGCACGCCCACAGAGGCATGCTAACATGCTATTCAATGCCCACTGCCCAGAGTCATCAGCGGTGATGCGCGTATCTGCGTCCGCTCTCTCAAAATGCAGAGGTTTGGGTCACTGCGGATGATCAGAAGTCCCCGAGCACTTCTGGTCATGCGCATTAGACCTCTGAAGCCGGCTTCATAGTGCACAAGACCGGAAGTGCAGGGCATTCTGATCATACACAAGTCCGGCGTTCGGAGTCGGATTTGGATACGCACATCACCGTTGATTATGTTGGGCAATGGGCACTGAATAGCATCTTAGCATGTTGGCACATCTACAGGGGCGTGCCAAGAGGGCAGAATGAATGCAGGAACCAGTCCCCACGCTCATTAGCATGTCATAAAGGATCTTTAGAAATATTTTTTTTCAAAAAAATCTCTAGCTATACTACTAGATGCAGGCTTTTTCTATCATTTAACATGATGAGAGAACTAAACTCCTCATTCGAAAAAGACAACCAACAAAGCCCCTGGGTTCCCATGATGCCCCCACACCGTCATGTCTACCTGTTGGGGGAGCGTTTGTTGTAAGCAGTGCTGCCACGCCAAGGCCCTCCCCCGTGAGCACTGGACAAACATTATTAGTATTCGGTCTTCCTCGATCAAATTTAATTAAAACTACATGCTCCCGGTAGCAACAGGAATTCGATCTTCACAGCCAAGGAAAGTACAGAATTTCAGCGGGAGGCGTGAGAAATATTGAAGTGTACTGTTAAACTCTGGAAATCCAAGGCATACATATTTCATCAGCCTCTAATAAGAGCCATACAAAACATTAATCCCAAGTTGACTGGTAAGTGGATATTAAGTACACAAAAGATGTTCTCTTACTTCTTTGGCATCTGGACTCAACATGTACTTAAACATGATGGATATAAGAATATGTGGAGGAAGCTCGCAACGTATCCAGCTCCAACCTGTGGGTAGCCAGCTGTGGCAAAACTACAATTAGCATCATAGGGGTAGGGTAAAATTCCCGTAATAAGTTTTACGCAAGTTTTGGACGCTGTGTAATTTTTCAGCACCAAAAAAATACAGCGTCTTAGACCCTGTGCATACGCTGAGGTTTTTGACGTAGTTTTTTTTTTGTTTGTTTTTTTAAAATCTGCTGTGCACACGGTGAATTTTTTCCCGTGCGGGCTAGATGCAGAAAAAAATCTGCACCATGTGAATTATTGGTCAGGTTTAGCAGTGGTTTTTTTTCACCCATTGACTTCAATTCATTGACTTTCTTGATGGCACAAAAAAAAAAACAAAAAAAAACCGCATGAGGTATTGATGCTTTTTTTGCCACAGCATGCAGATCTGGTGCACAAAATTTCTGCAGCGTGTGCACATAGCCTTACAGTTACAGCAAATTTGGTTAGTTTTTTGTGTTCTAGAGTTGTATTCTAATAAGTATATTTTATGTTCCATCCAAATATGTTGATTATTGTATCATAAAAATAATTAAATGTCTGATGTTCCCATTGCACTACAATACATTTTTCACTTAAATATAAGCATTATACTAAATATTATTTAGTAAAATATTCAGCACATTCTGCATTGCACTACGGTCCCCAATTTATTATATATTTTAGGAGTCGGAGTCGGTGCATTTTATACCGACTCCACCAAAATGAGCTCCGACTCCGACTCCACAGCCCTGGTGGGTAGGAAGCTTGAAAGTTTAAAAAGAAAGAAGTTAGCGTATGTGAATATTCGTCAGCGGGAGATGATCTTGATCAGATACAAAATAACTAACATACAAGGCTGATCTTAAGGTACCGTCACACTAAGCGACGCTCCAGCGATCCCACCAGCAACCTGACCTGGCAGGGATCGCTGGAGTGTCGCTACACGGGTTGCTGGTGAGCGGTCACACAGGCAGATCTCGCCAGCAACCAGTGACCAGCCCCCAGTGCCGCGTGGAAGCGATGCTGCGCTTGGTAACTAAGGTAAATATCGGGTAACCAACCCGATATTTACCTTGGTTACCAGCGCACACCACTTAGCGCTGGCTCCCTGCACTCCTAGCCAGAGTACACATCGGGTTAATTACCCCATGTGTACTCCAGCTATGTGTGCAGGGAGCAGGAGCCGGCACTGACAGCGTGAGAGCGCGGACGCTGGTAACGAAGGTAAATATCGGGTAACCAAGGAAAGGGCTTCTTGGTTACCCGATGTTTACCGTGGTTACCAGTGTCCGCAGAAGCCGGCTCCTGCTGCCTGCACATTTAGTTGTTGCTGTCTCGCTGTCACACACAGCGATGTGTGCCTCACAGCGGGAGAGCAACAACTAAAAAATGGCCCAGGACATTCAGCAACAACCAGCGACCTCACAGCAGGGGCCAGGTTGTTTCTGGATGTCACACACAGCAACATTGCTAGCAAGTCGTGCCTCAGCAGCGATGTTGCTTAGTATGACGTGGCCTTTAGAGGGGAAACAAACAAAAATCCTAGGAAAGGAGCAGATAAATTTTATGCATACAAGGCTCAGGTTTAGGCTAGGGCCACAAGCGTATGACATGTGATGCCAGAGGATCGGATGAGATATGCTAATGACCCTCGGCTCCCGCTCTGCTGCGAGTGTGAGCTGAGTGTCATTATACTGCGATCGGATCACAGCTGTGGAGGAGAAGGAGGGACTAATCTCTTTTACCTCCTCCATTATCAGCTGATGCAATTATCCCACTGCACTGCAGTGTCATCCGAGTGCAGTGCGATGTTTCACTTGCACCCATAGACTTGTATGGGTGTGAGTGAATACAGATGGGATTACACCCACAGCATGCCGCGACTGTTTTCTTGGTCCGATTGGGGCGGAGAAAAAAAAAAATCACAGATAGGAGCATGGCCCCGTAGAGTAACATGGGACCAGGTGGAATGCGATTTTTTTTTTAACACATTCCACTAGGCTCGTTTTACTCGTAGCGAGTCCTTACCCGAAGCATGACTATAAATACACAGGTTGCTTTTACAGCAGGTCACACACATGGAGGATGTCAGATGAACTTTCATTCAGTATTTATTGCGGGAGAGTCGAGAGGCCAACAATACAGATCAGATGGTCGCCAGCCATTGGAATAGGATTTACAGCTCTCGGTAAGGCCAAGTTCACATATCCGTGTGACAGCACTGACCCAGAGTTTTCTTGAAAGGCCTAGTACACACAGCGAGAAAAAAACGGACAAGTGGAATGAGATTAAAAGAAAAAAAAAAAATTCCACTCAGACCAATATTAGTCTGTGGGGGCGCTCCCATTAATGATTGTTTCCTCAGCCCTAAATCAGACCGAGAAAACAGTTGCAGCATGCTGCGGGTGGAATGTGATCCTGTTTCACTTGCACCCATGCAAGTCTATGGGGTGAGAAAAACATCGCACTGCACTCGCATTACACTGGTGTAATGCGAGTGCAGTGCGAGAATCGCATCAGCTGGCAACCGAGGAGAGAGGGAGATAAATCCCTCCCCTTCGCAGCTGTGGTCTGATCGCACGAACGGACCACAGTCACATGACCCTCGGCTCTCGCTGTGCTGCGAGCATGTCCCGAGTGTCATGCGAGGACACCCCGTAATCCACGTGTAGCCTCAGCCATAAAACACATCTGTGCGTCTTCACGAGACTCCGTAAACATCCCATTCTCATATGTTTTGCAGATCAGACTGTCATTGTCTATGAAGATGTGTGTCTCTGTACTTCAGAGATCAGTCAATGGAAAAGGGTACGGTTCCACTTGCGTATGACTTGTGCGAGTCTCACATTGGTATCATCCGGCACGGCCTGACGCTCTCTGGACAACAGCGCCTCTGCAGCTGATCTGCTACTGTCAGGAGAGTGTGCAGCTGTGCTGGGTGATACCGATGTGAGACTTGCACGAGTCATATGTAAGTGGAACTGTACCCCAAGAAGAAGAAAAAATAAAAAACTGATATCAGAAAAAGGAACTAAGAAAGAGGCACAATTGTACTATTGGGGAACAGAAGTTAAATGGGCACGATTGGCTTCACTGGTGGAGTGACGGCCGCCTTGGCAGGCATGGCCCGGCATTTCCTTCCTTGTGCTATATTGTGGATCTGGCCGGTTTATCATTGGTTGTCGCATCAGTCACCTGCGTGACGCCATTGCCTGCTTGTAGTACACCGTTGGTCAGAGTTTTTATACTCAAGTCGGTGGGAGTACTTTTCTTGCAGTGTCCAGAGTGAGTAGGGCATAGTGGCCGGCTTAGCGAGTAGGTGTGACTGGGTACCATGTGCTACGGTGGACAGGCCACTAATCAGGGCACACTCACTTGCAGTGTCGGGGGCCGGAGTCGGTCTGTGTGGGAGTGGTAGTGAACGGGTTTAGTTTAGCGTAAAACAACCAGCCAAAAGGCACTCACTAACCAGGTAGACTGCCCGGAAGCAAACGCCACACCATGCCTACCAACTAAGCCGCTCATGTCTACCGACTTCCAAGCGGATACTGCAAGTATGCCCTAATAGGACACCTAATGAAAAAACAAACAAAAAAAAAACTTCTTGGATGGTAACACGTGAATGTAACCAGAGAAACAAATTTTATAGATATAACTTTTATTAGCTAACAAAAAGAAATCATGTTCATAGCACATTCTTAAGATTACGTGGGTCACTTTTATATTTACTGTCTGACTTTCTTTTAAAAAATTGATAGTACACAGCCAAAGAATGCTAAAAAAAAAAAAAACAAACCGCAACACAAAGAGACGGCATTTTTCTCATGCATTTTCAATGCAGACAACAAGCCTGAAAAGAATCCTTAAAAGCAAAAAATGCAGAGATAAGAGGACGACTATTCAGAGATGGGGGTTGCAAAATAAATCCTCACTCTGGAGCTGTGCACAATGTAACAGTAATCTAGCGAGAAAACTAAACAGAGTAATATCTGGACATTGTCAGAAGAATAAATATGGCAAAATAGGAAACCTCGCTGACTGGACAGTTTCCTGGGTAATAAATAAAAGTTTTCGCCCTTACATAGCACTAGACTGAACAATAAGAAAAGCGTAAAATCATGTTGAAAAGTGAATGCACCTTGACGGTGGCTCCTCATCCCCAGTCTTTTTCGCAAGAATGGATATGATAGCGGGGATCCCCTTTGAATGAGCCAGAGCTGCATAGAAGCAGCAGCTATTGGATTAACTCATGTGCTATAGTCATGGCAGAAAGTGTTGGCACCCTTAAAATTGTTACAGAAAATTAAGTATTTCTCCCAGAATATTACAATTACACGTTTATTTTCTTTTTTGTATGACAAGAACAACAATGATGACGAGAACAGCAACAACGACTACGACGAGAACATCAACGACAACAACGACGACTACGACAACATAGACTACGACGAGAACAGCAACGACAACGACGACTACAACGACAACGACTACTACGACGAGAACATAGACTATGACGAGAACATCGACTACGACGAGAACATCGACTACGACGAGAACATCGACTACGACGAGAACATCGACTACGACGAGAACAGCAACGACCAGAACAACGCTGACGAGAACAACAACGACGACGAGAACAGCAACAACGACGACGAGAACAACAACAACGACTATGACGAGAACACAGATGACGGCGAGAACAACGACGACGACGACGAGAACAACAATGACAATAAGAGGCCATTTGGACATAATTTACCACAAAAACCCCGAAAGTGGACCAGACAAAATTGTTGGCCTCCCTCAAGTTAATATTTGGCTGCAAACCCAGTTTTTAGATTTAGTCATGTAGCAGGGCTGAACAATCTGCCCCCGCCTGCATCAGGATCTTTATGTACAATACTATAGGCAGTGAGCTGCTAATCACAGGAGAGGGAAGAGCCTGACAACATGGTCCGAGTCACAAAGTCACAGGAATGATAAGGTCTTCGTGATAAAACACTCAATTTAAGTAAACACATGATATTCGCATGTGATACATCACTGAATAATGTATTTTAACCCATATAGTATGCCGTCCTCATTACAAAGCTAAAACCTGCTGACCGATTTCCTTTCACAGTGGAAAGGTTTTATATAGTGGCAGCTCGTTGCCTTGGTTACCAGCCACCCTGTGCTCTGAGTGACCAGTTTCTTAGGTGAGGAGTGTGCGGTGCTAGCAAGCTCTATGCTCTGAGCTGATCACTTGGTCCGAGCAGCTTTAAAGGGAACCTGTCCAGTCCCCTCCAACCCAGCTGCATTCACATCTGTATGCCAAAATTTCCTGCCTAACCAGCCCTGTGTAATGTTATTCATCAAAATCAATGTTTAAAAAACAAAAAAACATTTATAAAAGTACGTTGTCCCTATGCCCTAGGCCAGTGATGGCGAACCTATGGCACGCGTGCCAGACTGGGCACGCAGAGCCCTTTGTGCTGGCACGCGCACTGTCGCCACACTGAGCCACTTTGTACTGTCGGTGTAATCGCGCCAGCAGTTCAAAGTGGTGTTTAGCAGAGGAGACATTTCTCCTCGCTCTGACACGCCTCCTCTCCTGGGCTGCAGGCCTGTTGCCTAGGAGACGGAGGAGCATCAGTAGGCGGCGCCGGCGTCTTGTGGTCGCGCGGGAACTGAAGTGACTGAGGACGCAGCAGCGGAGGAGTGGGGGCTAGAAGGTGAGTTTTTCTTATTTTTAAGCTGTGTGCGCGGCTGTGCCAAGGTGTGGGGGACAGAGCCAGCACGGGCATATACAAACAGAGCACGGGGCAAACATGGCGAGCACGGGGCAAACATGGCAAGCACGGGGCAAACATGGCAAGCACGGGGAAAACATGGCGAGCACGGGGAAAACATGGCGAGCACGGGGAAAACATGGCGAGCACGGGGAAAACATGGCGAGCACGGGGCAAACATGGCGAGCACGGGGCAAACATGGAAAGCATGGCTGAAAGGATGGGGGAAACGTGCAAAGAGGGAGAGAAACATGCAAAGATGGGGGAAACATGGCTGCAAGGATGGGGGTAAACATGACTGCAAGGATGGGGGGGAAACATGACTGCAAGGATGGGGGGGAAACATGACTGCAAGGATGGGGGGAAACATGACTGCAAGGATGGGGGGGAAACATGACTGCAAGGATGGGGGGGAAACATGACTGCAAGGATGGGGGGGAAACATGACTGCAAGGATGGGGGGGAAACATGACTGCAAGGATGGGGGGGAAACATGACTGCAAGGATGGGGGGGAAACATGACTGCAAGGATGGGGGGGAAACATGACTGCAAGGATGGGGGGGGAACATGACTGCAAGGATGGGGGGGAAACATGACTGCAAGGATGGGGGGGAAACATGACTGCAAGGATGGGGGGGAAACATGACTGCAAGGATGGGGGGGAAACATGACTGCAAGAATGGGGGAAACATGACTGCAAGGATGAGGGGAAACATGACTGCAAGGATGGGGGGAAACATGACTGCAAGGATGGGGGGAAACATGACTGCAAGGATGGGGGGAAACATGACTGCAAGGATGGGGGGAAACATGACTGCAAGGATGGGGGGAAACATGACTGCAAGGATGGGGGGGAAACATGACTGCAAGGATGGGGGGAAACATGACTGCAAGGATGGGGGGAAACATGACTGCAAGGATGGGGGGAAACATGACTGCAAGGATGGGGGGAAACATACCAGGATGGGGTACATTTAGCAGGAAGGGAAACATGCCAGGAAGGGAAACATGCCAGGAAGGGGTACATTTACCAGAATGGGGGATACATTTACCAGGAGGAGGGGATACATTTACCAGAATGGGGGGAAAACATGCTAGGATGGGGCTACATGAACATGCCAGGATGAGGAAAAATGCCAGGATGGGGAACATTTAGCAGGAAGGGTGACATTTATCAGGATGGGGTACATTTACTAGGAAAGGGGACGTTTACTAGGATAAGGGAACATGTCTGGACGAGGTACATTTACCAGGATGGGGTCATTTAACAGCATGGGGGAACATGCCAGGATGGGATACATTTACAATGATGGGGTACATTTACCAGGATGGGGTACATTTACCAGAGTGGAGGACATTTACCTGGAATGGGGTACATTTACCAGGATGGGACCATGATGTGGACAAATATACCAGAATGTAGGAAATAGATATCAGGATGGGGGACATGTTTACCAGGAAGGGGGACAGAACTACACAATGAAAGGGGAGGGGAGCAACTCGTACGTCTTTATGGGATTTCAAGATGTTCAGACTTTGAAATGTAGATGTGGATTACAGGGTGACATCTGATTGCATTCCAGGCTAAAATCTCTGTCTAATATGCTGCAATTTTTTCTAGAAAGATCAATCCAACTGCTGTGTCTGGAAAGGGCAGGGGCTCAGCTTCAATGTGTGGTAAGCATGAGCGTGATGCCCCGTGCTGAAGAGAAGAGAAGACGGCAAAGGTAAGGTTAAAATCAACTATTTACATATTAGGATTGGTTGGCACTTGAAAAATAATGGGTTTAGGGCTACAGTTTGGGCACTCGGCCTGTAAAAGGTTCGCCATGCCTGCCCTAGGCCCTTTGACTAGTTCATGGTGTGTTTCCACAAACAATACCCTACATTATATATATTATTTTTTTTTTTGCACTTTTATGTTTATACAAGATGCAGCCAGGCCCATTAACCCTAGAACGTGCAACCATAGAAATCAACCATAGAAAACAAGTAACCTAGCAGGCCTGCAAGGCCTCAGGTATGCGTTCTAGGGTTAATGTAGGTCTTGTAAACTGGCGTCTCCGTTCCGGTATGGTGCACTTCTATAGTGCTGAGCGTCTCGCCTGGTCTAATCGTATGGCCACCATCAATAGGCTCTAAGCCAGACACTGCACCTACATGTGTGAATGATTCCCTATACAAGCCATTTGTGTGCAGTTTTAATACTAAGCAGTCACCCCCTCCATGGATCGGCAGCGTGTGAGTGGTGGCTCCATCAGTGTTTCACATCTGTTGCCTCCATCTTTATTATGGGGTTTTGCGGCATCCTCTGAGTGCATTTGATTCTGTGGCCGGGGCAGGTGAACATTGTTGTCCTCTCTGGCAGAGAATCTTTCTGAATTTTTGGGGGAAAATGCAATTCCTCTTTGTGGTTTTGCGTTTCCACAAACTAGTCGGCCCTCTTATGTTATCACACCGCTGTGGGCATTATAACAGGATTTTAATGAGCGGATGTCATCACAGGTCCTGGAAATCTTGCGCATGTGCATGGCTCATTTCGGCAGTGTCAGTGCACCTCAGAAGCCTGGTGTCGCGTCTTGTCTTCATCATGCGCATGATCAGGACAGCTTCTGCACTTCTGTTCATATGCAGTTTGCCTTGCTGAAGCCGGGATGTGTACACTCTGCTTCTGAGGCGCACTAACAATACCGAAATGAGCCGCACGCATGTGCAACATTTCCAGTTGTTGCAATGATGCCGGCTCGTGGAAATCATGTTATCACGCCCACAGGGGTGTGATAACATGGAAAGAGGGACGACTAGTCTGGGGAAACAACGCTCCCATCGACTAGTCCAAGGTCTAATTAGCATAGGAACAGTGAGGTTTATAAATACTTTTTTTTTTTTTTTTTAAACATTGATTTTAGTGAATAACCTTATAGAGGGTCAGTTAGCAGGGAATTTTGGAATACCCATGTGAATGCTGCTGGAAGGCATAGGGGACCTAACAAGGTTCCTTTAATGTCCCTGCACTTCCCCTGTGTTGCAGTTAAAGCTATCTCTGCTTGGGAGAGAACTCAGCATGGACTAGCAGCATCATCTTGCAACTGATCCAAAATTGGCAATTTTCAGGAGTGCACCGGAGGAAGCAGAGGAACTCCTGACCATCAATTTTGGAAAAAAAAATAAATAAACCTACCTTTAAATTACCATATTTCATTTGGAGGGGGCGACTCAATTTTTGAGAGGAGTCACTGACACTGTCAAACTTGGAACATAAAAATGTTGGTGATTTTTCGCTGTAACCATTTTATTTATGAAGCTAGAGACTTATTTGAAAAACTTTTATGGTAAGAGGCCATTTGAGCAGATATTTGTTTTCTTCAGTTGTGAAAAACCATGCACCAAAAACCCAAACACACAACAACCAAAGCCCAAACGCACGCACCAATAACCCCCACACACACGCACCAATAACCCAAACGCACGCACCAACAACCCACACACACACACGCACCAACAACCCACACACACACACGCACCAACAACCCACACACACACACACGCACCAACAACCCAAACACACACGCACCAACAACCCAAACACGCACGCACCAACAACCCAAACACGCACGCACCAACAACCCAAACACGCACGCACCAACAACCCAAACACGCACGCACCAACAACCCAAACACGCACGCACCAACAACCCAAACACGCACGCACCAACAACCCAAACACGCACGCACCAACAACCCAAACAAACACACACACACACGCACCAACAACCCAAACACACACACCAACAACACACACACACCAACAACACACACACACCAACAACCCAAACAAACACCAACAACCCAAACAAACACCAACAACCCAAACAAACACCAATAACCCAAACAAACACCAATAACCCAAACAAACACCAATAACCCAAACAAACACCAATAACCCAAAACACCAAAAACAAATAAAAAAAAAAACAACAAAAAACACACAAACAACAAAAGCTCCACAAACCAAGTTTCATGCAAAACCTCAGATTTTGCCCATCCGTTCAGGATTTATACCAAACTGGTAATCCAGATAAAGCAGAGGATTTTCACTTTACATTTTATCACAGTCTAAACTGAAATCCATTAACCACAGATCACAAGCTGTCATCTATCCGGCTACTTTCAGAGTATTACAATTTCAACTCAGGAAATAAAATATTGTGGGTTGCGACACCTTCTGCCTCGTACGCCGACGTTCTCATCGAGAGCAGTTTTAAACATTGTGTTCTATAACAGAAGTTACAATCCAGTAATACAAAACAAAAGCCGACGAGCCGCCAACAGAGCAATGATTTACAAAACTGACCAATGACTAAACTGTACGGATTGGAGTTTACAGAACTAAAAATCAAAAATACAACAGAGCATTCATATTACATATCTGATATTCGTGGCAGAAAACCAAAAGAATATTTTAGTTTTGTGAAGTATACCAAACCACAACGTACAGGTGCCAGGACTGTACAAGCGCCGCATACAGAAAAAGGTAAAAACATCGTGGTCAAATTATGTTATGGCGTCTAACTCTAACAAACCATCTGTTCACATGGAAAAGAAAACGAATTTATGCCCAAAACCGATCCACTTGATAATTGGTAGAAATAGAAGCGGACAGGCCTAATTGATTATTGTTTAGTCCATTTTCAGCATAAAGGAAAAAATAAAAATATTGCATCATGCAGAACTTTTTTCCTTCTAAAAAAAAAAAATTGCTAACAAATGGGAACCATATGGACCCCCTAATAATCAATAGATCCACCTGCTCCAGTTTGCATCAGTTTGTTTTGAGCGTTAACTTCATTTATTCCATTTTAGGAACAGACAAACGGACTTGTGCAGCGCCTACAGCGGCTGTGGAGAAGAGCTCAGAACAACTACGGTTCGCGCAAGCGCACTTTGATGCTCCTGCAAAGGCATGAGATTTTGGTCATCCACATCAATCAGAGCAATCCATTAGCATGGAAATGTGCTTGGGATGATATACAATTTTGTGGAATGAAGCACAGGCGCTGATGAAGGTGGTGATATATTTGTTGATAATGGTGCTAAGTTCCCTTTAAAGGGAACCTGTCATTTCCAATATGCACCCAGAGCCATGAGCAGTTCTGGGTGGATATTGCTAATCCCTGCCTAACCGTCCCTGTATACACTGGCATAGATAAAGAGATCCATAGAAAAAGTATTTCTAAAGATCTCATATGATATACTAATGAGCCAGCGACTAGTCGTAAAGGCGTTACTTCCCTTGGCTAGTCGAACCCCTTTGCATGTAAGTACGCCCCTGTGGGCGTGCTAACTTGCTTATGAATGTGCAGCATCAGAGGTATGTTCGATCTCACCGCTCTCCGCTGCCATCACGTCTGCTGCTGGATTTCGGCTCAGTGCGCATGATCCCGGAGTTTCTGTCATACGCACTACATGATTTTGAAGTCAGGACGCGTATACCCGGCTTCATAGTGCGCATGACCAAAAGTCTGGGCTCATGCGCACTGAGCCGAAATCCAGGAGTCGGACGCAATGGCAGCAGAGGTGAGCGAGATCATCTGCCGATGCTACACATTCATTAGCATGATAGCACACCCACAGGGGCGTGCTTATATACGAAGGGGGCCAACTAGCCAAGGGAACTAGCGCCCTTGCAACTAGTTGCTGAACTCATTAACAAAGGAAATACTTTTTCTAAAGATCTTTATCTATGCTAGGGTATACGGGGACGGTTAGGCAGGGATTAGCCATATGCACCCAGAACTGCTCGTGGTTCTAGGTGCATATTCCCTTTAAGGACTAGCCCCAAACTACAAAGCACAGTAATGATGTGGGCATGGAAGTCTGAGAAGGACGGCTGTGATTGACGGCCAGACTGCAACGACAGATCAGACAACTCAGACTTCAAAATCACTCGACCCCTTAGATGCCGCTTTCAATAATGACTAATATCTATATATGATAGCATGCGGCTGGTGCTGCGCCACTGTTTTGCAACGATTGAGTCCTGGGTTCTAATCCCACCAAGGAAGACACCTGCCAGAAGTTGGTATGTTCTCCCCATGTTTGCATGGGTTTCCTCTGGATGCTCCATGTTCTTTCCACACTCCAAAGACCGACTGATAGGATTTGGATTGTGAGCCCCAATGGGGACAGTGATGAATAGGTCTCTAAAACAGTATGGAATTAACGGCGCTATCTAAAAGAGTAAAATAAATAAATGTTTATTGTGCCACCTTGAAATAAAAATATAATCAAGTCAACCCTGGTTTAGAGGCCCCATTGCTTTGAATACTAGAAGTAGTTTGTGCGGTGACTACTGGGCGATTGCCTAAAGTAAACGCTCCACGGCAGATATGGGGCCAAAAAAATGCAGATATGCCCAACATTATACCGGATTATTGCAGACAGTTTGGATTCATTGATGGGGCATTTCTACAACCACCAAGTGTCCGTCTCCCAATCTTCCGTACAGAGATCTCTGCAGTAGAGCGAGGCCGCGATAATGTACGATATGTTTATTCTCGGCGCCATCTGACCTTTCCTCAGGGTAATTAACCATGTAATTATTGCTGTTCTGCATTATCTGGATTCACCAGAGAAGGTCATCTCTCCCTGGAGAAAGTTTACAAGCTTTTCTTGCCTTGCAACATAATCATGGAAAACCCTTCTCAAATCCAACAAATTGGATATTACACCGCTAAGAAATTACTAAGAGTCCTTTCTAGATGAGGCTGTGCATGAAGTGGACGAGTGCCATCTGATGTATTATAGGATAGCCCTCAGATCAATGTTATACTATGGAGCAATGCATCTTTTCTCATGCCAATTCGGCATGAGAAAAAAAAACGTGCTGAAAGTGGAAGCATAAATTTTACGGCGCGTACCCATTCGAGTCTATGGGTGTCAGGAAATCATCAGACTGCACTCATATGTCATCCGAGTGCATCAGGTTTCCACAGACCCACAGAATGGATAACTTTTCTTGTTCTCACAGTATGTGCCAATTCTTTGATCCCAGGGTCAGGATATTGTGATCCGATTCTCTTGCATGAGCGTTTTATCAGAGTACCAGTAGCATAAACGGCCCAATTCTCTCGAATGAGAATCTACAGCTATCTGACCACATAATTAATGATTTAATGAATGCACCAAACCCAATAAAGTATTTAACCCACAAAATGACAAAAATTGTAGAAACCCAAAATCATAGTAAGAAAGTGAAGACGTCGCCATTTATGCAGGGTTCGGAGCACGAATAGCAAGTTGGCGTAGTTTCTAGAAAACTCTATACTGTGAAAACAGACCATGAGAATGTTTTCCTGTTACGATCTTAAAGGAGTTGTCCACTATCGTACAACCTCTGCCTAATAACTTCAGTGTGCAGCAAAAATAAACAACAGCAAATTATATACTTGGGTCGCAGATTGACGACATTCTTCAAAACTTAGCCAGCAGAAACTGAAGGATGGGCACCGGTCAGATTATTTTATGCAGCACCCAAAGGCTAAAGTGAACCTGTCAGGTGCAATATGCATCCAGAACGTCGAGCAGTTCTGGGTGTATATTACTAATCCCTGCCTAACCGTCCCTAATGCTAATGAGGCGACGGACTAATCACAAGGGAGCGAGTTGCTTTGGCTAGTCGGCCCCCTTAGCATGTAAGCACGCCTCTGTGGGTGTGCTAACATGTTAATGAATGTGCAGTGTCAGAGGCATGATTGGGTTCACCTCTGCTGCCACTGCTGCTCTTTGGCTCCGAGTATGAAACGTCCCTCAACTTCCGGTCATGCGCACACCACCAATTTGAAGCCAGGAAGCATACACTCTGCTTCATAGTACGCATGACTGGAAGCCTGGGACTTCTGATCATGTGCACTAAGCCGAAATCCTGAGTCGGGGGCGGTGGCAACAGAGAGCGGTGAGATCGACCATGCCTCTGATGCTGCGCATTCATTAGCATGTTAGCACACCCACAGGGGCATGCTTACATGCTAACGGGGTCAACAGGCCAAGGGAAATCACACCCTTGCAACTAGTAGCTGCGCTCATTAGCATATATTAGATCTTTAGAAATACTTTTTCTGAAGATCCCTTTATCTATTCTACTAGAAACAGGGACGATTAGGCAGGGATTAGCATTATGCACCAGGAACTGCTAGTGGTTCTGAGTGCATATTGCACCTGACAGTTTTGTGAATGTCATCCGAGTGGATGCTGGTGTGAAGCTCCCTCTGATAGCCAGGAATGGTAATGAAGCAGAGTCTGAATCTGTAACTCAAACAGGTGTTGGTATTAATTGGGAATCCAAGAAGTCCTATTGCTGACCAGCCTGGTGTATAAAGGAGAGCAGTTTCTGCTTAGCTGCTGCTGGTGATGAAGGTTTGCTTCTGCATCTGAAGATTGCTTGGAGTTTGTTCTTCAGCTTCCTCAATTTATCCTGAGCCAGAATTCATTTCAGATAACTCTGCAGGTTTTCTTTGCCCAATTGCTGGTTTTGCACCTACATGTGTTTGTGTTTTTCTTTCTCCATTTTGTTCTGTGCTTGTTTTCTTGTATGTGAGGATCTGGCTCTCTGCTATTTCTTAGAGGGCAGTTCCTTCAGCAAGAAAGGGAGTTTCTCCCTGTTCTGATTATTTGCACTTTTGAATATTTGTTCTGTGATTTGTTTCTTCCCATTATACCTTGAGTTCTGTTTAAAGTGTGTCACAAGAGTACCTGATATAGTGGGGGAAAAGACAGTGTGGTCTTAGGTTTTTTTTTTTTCTATCAGGTGTTTGTGGCCAGCAAAAAACCCTGCAAAAAATACCAGTTATCTTTCCTCTCCTGTTGTATCTAGTAAGTCGGGCCTCACCTTTGCAGATCTATATTTTCTGTGTATTGTGTATTCTTACATCACTGTCGTTACATGTTGGGGGCTTGCTATTCCTTTGGGCACTGCTCTGAGGCAAGCTAGGATTCTTCATTTCTATCTTTGAGGTGTAGCAAGTTTCTCAGTCAGTGAAGAGGTGTCTAGGTGTGTTAGGAACATCCCACTGCTACTTCTAGTGTTGTCTTATAGATAGGGGATTGCGGTCAGGTTAGTTTCAAACTACTCTTGTGGTTTTTGTTTTTTCCTGATTTTTTTTTTTTTTTTTTTTTTTTAGGATTGTCCACGGTTATCAGTTCATAACATGCCAGGTTCACTTTAAGAAGGCTGTCCATTATTGTGCAACCTGTTTAAAAAGGAGTATTCTGGTGCTGCTTACTTATGCATCGGAGGCGTGTGTCAAAAATACAAACCCACGTACCTACCGAACCCCATGCGCGATACCAGTTGAACGTGTCAGCATTTATATGGGGTCGTATTGTCATTGGGGGCATGTGATATGGAAGTGTACAGTGCAAGAATGAAAAGAATTTAAAACTTAAAGTGATGGCATTAGTCCGCAGGTGTGGGGTCAGCGGCTGCAGATCAGATTTACACGCACAAGCCCATGTAGGCAGTGGAGACCTTGGACCCTTGCACTGCTGACCATGGCTCATGGGATAACGCTTGATTTAAGAAGATCTCATGGATTGTTAGGAAGATCTTTGAGTTTCCCCAACTGCCTAAACCACGATGAATTCGGCCTCGCTCTGGTGATAGTTTGTTGAACATCAGGTTATAATGGAAAGAATAATTTCTACGTAATGGCACATTCGGAAAAGCCAATAATTTGCAGTACAGCTCGTTACTGATTATCAGACCACGTAAACATGCCAGCTATCACCGGACACACAAAGAAAATGCTGGCTCATAGTAGGTGGATCATTTATGCCATAAAAAAAAAAAAAACAGCAAACTCCTTTACATTGCCCTGCGCAAACCAAGCATGTGCTGCCAATAACATGCCATTTATGGGTAATAATATGGTATGACAGTTCTATTCCCATAATTGCTTAATGACTTATATAAACAGGTCAGTAATCGAGCGATGATTGACTTGTATATAACTGGTCCGTGCTTGTTACTAGGCTGAAATTAGCACATATAAATAAAACATTAGATATATAAAAAAAATACTATATTAGCTATGCACAACATAGAAAAAGCAGCACCGAGATGACTGATGAGATCTGACAGTCCATGTTCCTTCCCAGGCACTCAATGCAAGATCTGCTGCACAACTAAGTGTTGCTTTTCTGGCATGTACAGCCCCCACCCTCGAATTTAATTACTCTCTTGATTTACTAATCACCTTTTTCACTATAAAGAAGCACACCCATCAAGATTTGTATCTCTGACATTCATCATATTATACAGCACTGTGTACTTCCAATTAAACATTTTGCCCAGTTAATTCTTCTCTTTTCCAATAGGTCCATGACATCACATGATTAAACACTGACTAGCTGGAATCCTTTCAAGCTCTACGTAGAAACAGGAAGTCTCATTTTCCTGGAAGAGTCATCACTGCAAAAGTTCCTAGAAGAAGGGAAGATGGAAGCAGGTCGGTCAGGAGTTGAAAAGGGAAAGGATGCATGCAGGGACAAGACACTTCCTGTTCCTACACAGAAGAGAAAGAGGAATTTACTGGGTATAAAGGCAAAATGAGCAATTATAAAGTACACAGCGTCATATAATATGATGATTGCAATTCACTAAGAGGATAAAAACTTTGATGGGAGTGCTTCTTCAAAAGGGTTTGTTCACTACTTGAGCAACCCCCTTTTTCCCCCCATACATATATATGTATGTTACCACTGGATCAAAAAGAAAGTATAACATTTAAAGAACTTAAAGCTGAGCAGGAGACAACTGGAGATAGGCCTTTAACTCCTACTATACACTGCACAAAACAGGCCTTTATTGTTTAAGGCTAAAGCTCTGTAGCAAAATATATATGGTGGCACTGTGGCTCAGTGGTTAGCACTGTATGGTGGTTCAGTAGATAGCACTACAGTCTTGCAGCGCTGGGGTCCTGGGTTCAAATCCCACCAAGGACAACAACTGCAAGGAGTTTGTGTGGGTTTCCTCCCACACTCTAAAAGCAAACACAAAAAGTGATAGGGAATTTAGATTGTGAGCACGAATGGAGACAGTGTTGCCAATGCATGTAAAGCACTGTGGAATTATTTAAAAAAAAAAAATTATATATCTATCTATCTATCTATAATTGCCTTAGTCTGTCTGTCTTGCTCCAAAATTGTGTCCTTACGGTGACACAAAGCGGATTGGCCGCTGGCCTCGCCATGGCCCCGCCCCCCCCGCACGGATTGGTCGCTCGCCCTGGCTCCCCCCCCCCCACGGATTGGCCGGCCGCTCGCACAGGCTCCGCCCCCCACACGGATTGGCCTCTCGCCCCGGCACGTATTGGCAACTCGGCCACGCCCCGCCCCCCTCACGCAATGCATGCTCGCTCTGGCCCCACCCCCCGCACGCATCCCCCAAACTGACACGGAGACACGACTCCCAGGTGAGTACTGTACCCCCGGGAGCCCACACCAGCATACGCCGCCAACCCAGCCGACACATACACTCGCATTGCTGGGGTTTGCCGCCGTATGCTGGTGTGGGCTCCCGTGCGAGTGGGGGACGGGATGTGCTGGTAACCATGGTAGCATAGTTACCAGCGCATCAAGGTCCTGCAGCGGCGGAACATCCACACGCACACACATAACAACAGACAGACACACACACACACACACACACACACACACACATCAGATCACACTCACTCTCACCTCACACACACATCACATCGCATCCACACACTCACAGCATCCGGAGATATCGCTTGCTTCTCGGCCGCGATACTGTGCTGTGAGCTTCCAGGACCTGCTGGAGGATCACATGGCCAGAAGCATGTGGTATCTCCGGATGTTGTGAGTGAGCGCGTATGTGCAATATCGTCAGTGTGTGTGTGTGTGTGTGTGTGTGTGTATGCGATCGGGTGGGTGTGAGTGTATGCGATCGGGTGGGTGTGAGTGTATGCGATCGGGTGGGTGTGAGTGTATGCGATCGGGTGGGTGTGAGTGTATGCGATCGGGTGGGTGTGAGTGTGTGTGTGTGTGTGTATGCGATCGGATCTGTGAGTGTTGGCAGAGGAGCACGGCGTGCTGGAGGAGGCTGGGAGGAGAGAGGCTGATGTTGGGGGAGGCTGGGAGGGTGTAGGCTGATGCTGGGGGAGGCTGATGCTGGGGGAGGCTGATGCTGGGGAGGCTGATGCTGGGGGTGGCTGGGATGAGAGAGGCTGATGCTGGGGGAGGCTGATGCTGGGGGAGGCTGGAAGGAGAGAGGCTGATGCTGGGGGAGGCTGGGAGGAGAGAGGCTGATGCTGGGGGTGGCTGGGATGAGAGAGGCTGATGCTGGGGGAGGCTGATGCTGGGGGAGGCTGGAAGGAGAGAGGCTGATGCTGGGGGAGGCTGATGCTGGGGGAGGCTGATGTTGGGGGAGGCTGATGCTGGGGGAGGCTGGAAGGAGAGAGGCTGATGCTGGGGGAGGCTGGGAGGGGGAGGCTGATGCTAGGGGAGGCTGGGAGGAGAGAGGCTGATGCTGGGGGAGGCTGGGAGGAGAGAGGCTGATGCTGGGGGAGGCTGGGAGGAGAGAGGCTGATGCTGGGGGAGGCTGGGAGGTGGAGGCTGATGCTGGGGGAGGCTCATGCTGGGGGAGGCTGATGCTGGGGGAGGCTGGGAGGAGAGAAGCTGATGCTGGGGAAGGCTGGGAGGGGGAGGCTGATGCTGGGGGAGGCTGGGAGGAGAGAGGCTGATGCTAGGGGAGGCTGGGAGGGGGAGGCTGGGAGGAGAGAGGCTGATGCTGGGGTTGGCTGGAAGGAGAGAGGCTGATGCTGGGGGAGGCTGGGAAGAGGGAGGCTGGGAGGAGAGAGGCTGATCCTGGGGAAGGCTGGGAGGAGAGAGGCTGATGCTGGGGCCAGAGAGGCTGATGCTGGGAGGAGAGAGGCTGATGCTGGGAGGAGAGAGGCTGATGCTGGGAGGAGAGAGGCTGATGCTGGGAGGAGAGAGGCTGATGCTGGGAGGAGAGAGGCTGATGCTGGGAGGAGAGAGGCTGATGCTGGGAGGAGAGAGGCTGATGCTGGGAGGAGAGAGGCTGATGCTGGGAGGAGAGAGGCTGATGCTGGGAGGAGAGAGGCTGATGCTGGGGGCAGAGAGGCTGATGCTGGGGGCAGAGAGGCTGATGCTGGGGGCAGAGAGGCTGATGCTGGGGGCAGAGAGGCTGATGCTGGGGGCAGAGAGGCTGATGCTGGGGGCAGAGAGGCTGATGCTGGGGGCAGAGAGGCTGATGCTGGGGGCAGAGAGGCTGATGCTGGGGGCAGAGAGGCTGATGCTGGGGGCAGAGAGGCTGATGCTGGGGGCAGAGAGGCTGATGCTGGTGCAGCATGGGGGATGGAGCACGTTTGGGACTGCGCAGCATGGCGGATGGAGCATGTTTGGGAGTGCGCAGCATGGCGGATGGAGCACGTTTGGGAGTGCGCAGCATGGCGGATGGACCACGTTTGGGAGTGCGCAGCATGGCGGATGGAGCACGTTTGGGAGTGCGCAGCATGGCGGATGGAGCACGTTTGGGAGTGCGCAGCATGGCGGATGGAGCACGTTTAGGAGTGCGCAGCATGGCGGATGGAGCACGATGGGGGTGCGCAGCATGGGGTATGGAGCACGATGGGAGGTGCACACCTCCCCCCAACACCCACACACACACACACACACACTGGGAACCACAAACACCGCCCTACACAGACACCCACACACACAGACAACGCTGCTACAACTTTTTTCCATGAGTCAGGCAAATGAAAAGCTGTTTTTTTACAGTACAAGCAAAAGCGGTGAGATTTTAGAAACCTGACATACCCATATATATTAACTATATAATATAATTATATATTTAATATAAATGGGTATGTAAGGTTTCTAAAATCTCACAGCTTTTGCTTGTACTGTAAAAAGCAGCTTTTCATTTGCCTGAGACTCATGGAAAAAGAAAAAAAAAAATCATGCAAAAAATGTGGGAACATAGCCTTACTCTGAATCCAAATTAAAATCTTTATGGAAAACATCTTTATTTTCACTTCCCGAAGCCTTTTAATAAAAGGTTTGCCGAGATGACGACAACCCAAAAACAATGTTTGAGCAATTTTTTGTTGAATTTCTAGATTATTAAAGTACTCCAATTCATGACTGGTGCATAATCCCTTATTTTCATAAAATAGTGGCGGTTTTATTTATTTACAAACAAAAGTGGCAAAGATACTAACAAGGGTGACCACAAAAGTACATTTAGTATAACAGTTTCCCCCTAGAAAGACCTCACATCAAAGGACAGTGTGCAGCGAATAAGACATGTATCATTAACTTTTAGAACAAAAATTAAAAGTAAAGCTCAAGATTAAGGCCGGGTCACCCGAGCGTATATCCGGATGGTTTATGGTAATGGGACTTGGCTCAAACTCTGATCCAAGTATAATCGGAGTATCCGCTTAGTGTGGTCGGATGAGAGAATGGAGGCACAATGTCCGGGGAAGATGGAGAACAAAGTTTCTCCATCTTCTGCATTCTGTGAGTTGATGGACGGCACTTGAGTGCAATCTGATGGTTTCCATGCTCCCAGACTTAATGGGCGAGTCTTCTCAGATTTTGTTCTCATACTGAAAAAAAAAAAAACCAAACCACAATGCTGATCAGAGCTGTCCCATAGAATAACACTGGTCCGAGTGCCATCTGAAGACAGATATGTGTCCGACACATACGCTCGTGTGGGCGAGCCCTAAAATATGGTTAGCTACAGATTTCACCATTGAAGGCACGTCAGTTTCATCAGAGTTTAATCTCTCTACATAGATGAAGAATAATAACCACAAATGTGTCCACACCCAACCAAATCTGACCTCTGATAAAGGTAAAGAGTTGAAGCCGTTGTACATTCAACAGGAATTTCAGGACATCGCAGCAGCTTCACATCTCCAGGGAATTTACAAAGCTTAATTCTTCTGCATACATTAATCTCATGCCAAGCACGTATCTTGGCCATGACTAAAAGATAGAGACGTGTTTAATAACATTGGGTTTGCTGAAACAGGCACTGCGAAAGCTTCCCTAATATAAAGAAAAGACATTTAGGGTATGTGCACACGATGCAGATTTGGTGCAGAAAGTTTGTGCATAGAAATCGGCACCTGATGGCACAAAAATGCACCAAAAATAAACCCCACGTGTTTTTAGGTGCTTTTTTCATGTCGTCAATGGCCGGAAGGGCTAAGGTTACATGCGCATGCTGCAGTTTATGTCACTTTTTTTGGTGCAGTTTTGTTGTCGGCAAGTTCTGACTTTTGACTTCCCAGCACAGTCTATGAGAAGTCAGATTTGCTGTGCGTACGTTGCATTTTTTATTTTTGTCTGCAGAGAATTGACAAAAACGCGACAAAAAAATGCACCAAAAAAAGCACCATCATTACAAGCGGTTTTTATGACATTTCCAGGCTCTCTGTAACAAGGTGCAGTTTTGGTTGCAGTTTGTGTGCAGAAAAGAAAAAAGGAAGCAAGCGCATAAAACCGAATAAAAAAAATGTAGGAAAAAAATGCTCTAAGAATTGACATGCTGCAGGGTTTTTTTCTGCACCAAATCGGTAAAAAAAAAAAAAAAAAAAAAAAAAAGTGCACACATCACTTCAGAAATTTCAGGCTTTGCTGGCTAAGGCTACTTTAACACATCCGGTTTGAGCACTGCGGCTCAATCCGGCTGTGAAAACTATGCAACGGATGCGGCGAAAACACCGCATCCTTTGCATAAGTTTTTACATGCGGCCCGTCCGTTTTTTTCCGGTTGCGGCATGCTACTGAGCATGCGCAGTGGAAAAAACCGCATGCGGCGAGCGGATGAGTTTTTGTCCGCATCGCGCCGCATCCGGACTCCATAGGTATGCATTGAAAAATGCGCCGCAGCGGCCGGATGCGGCGCGATGCGGTGTTTTTTGCCGGAGCAAAAAACGTTGCAGGGAACGTTCGATCCGGCCGCGGCATCGGCTAAATCTGCTGCATGCGGCAAAAACCGGACCGAACGCTAGCCCCTGCGGCACAATACGGCACTAATGTAAGTCTATGCAAAAAAACCCGCAACCGGCGTTACAAAAGCCAGTTGCGGTTTTTCTGCAGAACGCCGTATTGTGCCGCAGAGCAAAAATCCGGATGTGTGAAAGTAGCCTTAAGGATAGGAATGCAGATTTTGGTGCACATTTATAAAAAAAAAAAAAAAAAACCCGCCCGTGTGCACATGTCCTAAGGGAATCCCAGCAGATCAAACAATGACAGCATGAATCTGAGCCTGTCTGCACCATGGCAGCAGGGTAAGTTTCAATGGAATAATTTGTTTTTTCTCAAAGTTTAAAATTTCTCCCAGCACCGTTGATTGACTGATGTGCATTTTTTTTATTATTTTTTTATTAAATGTCCTCTAGAGCTTTTATATTCTTAAAAAAAAAAAAAACAAAAAAAAAAACATACTTGGCTGCAGTTCTGTGCTTGGATTAATACTGCCTGATCTTTGGCCAAACAACAGACCCCTTCCATGTGTGCAGTTAAAGGAAACTCCCTTTAGAGTGGACCAACACTTTCACAAGAGGATATATATTTATTTTTATAACATACAAAAAAAAAAAAAAAAAACATTTCGAGATCCCCCCAACTGATTTCCCAAGAGACAGTTTTGTTTGCTGAAGTGCGTTTTTTTTATAGCAACGAGCACCTTAATGACTAAGCATACAAAATTGTGTATAGGTTTAATATAAAGTCTTTGGTAGTGTTGAGCGGACCTGAACTGTAAAAATCCGGAACCGCACGGTTTCAGCGTCCGATCCGGATGGATGGATGTCTCTCTCTCTCATCCCCGGATTCCACTCCCCATTGACATATATGGGGCCTTCTTTTTCAACCCGCCGGACCCAGATTTTTCACTATCCACTCAACTCTAGTCTTTGGATCTGTACATGAAGGTGGCTCCTAGCATGAAAGGGAACCTGTCATCAGAAATTTTGCACTAAACCTAAAAGATTTCCCCTCTGCAGCTCCTGGGCTGCATTCTAGCAAGGTTCCTGTTGTTTATGTGCCCCCTTTCTGACCAAAATAAAGACTTTATAAAGTGGTACCTTTTGGTATTCAAATCTTGATAATGGTACACGGGGGCGGGCTCTCTTGTCAGTTAGTCTGCCTCCTGCAGCTTTAGGCCGTCCCCCATCGCGCAATTTCATACCTCAGGAGGCCGCCCAGTGCGTCCGAGGTATCGCGCATGCGCCGTGCCACTCTCGCGGGACTGTGCAAAATACACAGTGTGACCGCTGGTGACGTGTAGCGCAGGCGCGAGATTATGGGCGGCGCTGTGATTTTCATCAGCAAGTACCCGCCCATAATCTCATGCTCACGCTTTCACCGCTGCCTCCACAGTTCAGCGCAAGCGCTGGCCAGCTTACTTCACGTCACCTCTTTGAAATTGCGCCATGGGGGATGGCCTAAATCTACAGGAGGCCGACTAACGGACACCAGAGAGCCCGCCCCCGTGTACCATTATCAAGATTTGAATACAAAAAGGTACCACTTGATAAAGTCTTTATTTTGGTCAGAAAGGGGGTACATAAATAACAGGAACCTTTCTAGAATACAGCCCAGGAGCTGCAGAGGGGGAATCTTTTAGGTTTAGTGCAAAATTTCTGATGACAGGTTTCCCTTAAAGGGAACCTGTCACCACATTTGGCAACTATAACCTGCGGCCACCACCACCAGAATGCTGTATATACAGAGCGGCCTGGGCACTTGTAAAGTAAAAAAAACACTTTGGTTTAAAACTTAAAAAGCTCTCTGGTCCGGCGCCTCCTCTTTGCTGCAATCTCCATCCTCCTATCCAGCTCAGTGTGGATAACACGTCATCCACACAGGCCGAAACTGCGCTCCTGCGCAGGCACACTTTGATCTGTCCTGACTAGGGCAGATCAAAGTACTGAATTGCGCAGGTGTGGGGAAAAGTTACAGACCGCCCGTGCATGCACACTACAATACTGTGATCTAAAGTGTGTCTGTGCAGGACCGCAATGCCGACCTGTGTGGATGACGTAGGAAGAGTCATGCACACAGGCCTCAGAAGGAGGACGGCAATGGACGCAGAGAGGAGGCACTGGACCACCTCTTAGGCATTATAAAAGTGTTTTTTCCATTATACACAGCGGCCTGGGCTCTTATATACAGTATGTTAGAATGCTGTATATAAAAGCCCACTGGTGGTGGCTGCAGCTTATAGTCCCCAAAACTGGTGACAGGTTCCCTATAAGGTTGGGTCATATGATGTATCCAAGACATTTTTTATTTTTCAGAGAGGTATCTCAGCCTGAAGCATTTATCACTTTTCCATAGGATAGGAGATGAAAATGGTTACTTCTTTTGAGCCGTTGAGTAGCCTAGCGGTCTAGCATGGATCCCGATGCTGCACTTGGAAGTCTATGGAACTGACAAAAAAAACACCTGAGCTACAGACTTTGGTACAGAGCTTGCTGGACCTCCATCCATCCCATTTTTTATGGCCAATTTTGCCAAGGGCCAAATCAACTATATACACATGTGTATGGGATCCGTGACATGACCTGACAAAACTATAGAGGAAGAACGATCATTAAACGGAACCGGTCATCACTTTTTGGCTTATAAGCTACAGCCACCACCACCGGGCTCTTATATACAGCATTCTAACATGCTGTATATAAGAGCCAAGGCCAGGGGTATCACATAAAAAACACTTTACAATACTTACCTAACGGTCGCTCTGCGGTGGATGAGGGCCTAATGGGCATCTCCGTTGTCCAGTGCGGGCACCTCCCCATCTTAGTCCTCCTTCTGAAACCTGTGTGCATGACGCGTCTACACCATACAAACTCGCCGGTCCTGCGCAGGCGCACTAAAATACTTTGATCTGCCCTGCTCAGGACCTGAATGTCAGCGAGTGTGGATGACGGACGCGTCATGCACCGCGGCTAGAGAAGGAGCACAAAGATGGCCAAAAGAGGCGGTGCCGGCATCGGACAACGGAGACGTCCATAAGGCCCACTGCGCGACCGTTAGTCGTGTTTATGTTATACCCGCGGCATAGGCTCTTATATACAGCATTCGAACATGCTGTATATAAGAGCCCGGTGGTGGTGACAGGTTCCCTTTAATATGAGCATTGTTAAAAAAAAAAAAAAAATGGACCTACTGCCATTGATATGAAAGTTTCTGGTGAAGTTCAACAGGATGAAAAATATAAAAATGGCCGCATTCTACATCCACTATATAAAAACATTTACAGAAGAGATTTTCTGGAGAAGAAATAGCCGTAAGTCACTTCGGTTGCTTCTAGTTTTTATCTCCGAGCTGTTGTACAAAAACTTTTCTTCCTGACTTGAACGTTCTATTCTTGGATGTTTATATGGAAGAAGGATATACAAAATTCTGAAAACCTTTACATGGGAACGGATTAGATTGCGCTCACGTCACACGGTGGAAACGAGCCAAGCGCTTGCCAAATTATCAAGGAGCAATAAGCTTCTTAGCAGAATTAAAGATTGAAGCAGCCCAGACCGAGCTAAAAACAGATTGAGAAGGGATATGGGAATACGGGATGCTCAAAAAAAAAAAAGAAAAAAAAAAAAAAAGGTTATTCAGCAATTAACCCCTTTTATAGGAAATCATGCTGGTAACTTTTTACACTCATGTAGAGAATGAATTACTCCAATGTTACATCTGTAAATCACTGTCCGAAAGAAAAACAGAAGGAAATAATGGAACTGCCAAAAAAAATCACAAGGTTTAACACTAAAAGTCCCAGAGAGGGGTCATTTAACATTTTTACCTTTGGAACCCAGAGATGGGTCGAATGACCTGAAGGATTTTAGCTAACATCCTATAATCAAAGTCTTTTGTTCTGTAATAAAGGCCATTACTGTCGCACCACAGGAGGATGTTGTTTTCCATTGAGTTTAGCCATTTAGTTTCTAGTTTGTTCTATTCAGTTTGGACTAAAGGTACAGTCACACTAAGCGACGCTCCAGCGATCCCACCAGCAACCTGACCTGGCAGGGATTGCTGGAGTGTCGCTACACGGGTTGCTGGTGAGCTGATCTCACCAGCAACCAGTGACCAGCCCCCAGTGACGCGTGGAAGCGATGCTGCGCTTGGTAACTAAGGTAAATATTGGGTAACCAACCCGATATTTACCTTTGTTACCAGCGCGCACCGCTTAGCGCTGGCTCCCTGCACTCCTAGCCACAGTACACATCGGGTTAATTACCCGATGTGTACTCTGCTACGTGTGCAGGCAGCCGGCTTCTGCGGACGCTGGTAACCACGGTAAACATCGGGTAACCAAGAAGCCCTTACCTTGGTTACCCGATATTTACCTTCGTTACCAGCGTCCGCCGCTCTCACACTGCCAGTGCCGGCTCCCTGCACTCCTAGCCACAGTACACATCGGGTTAATTACCCGATGTGTACTCCGGCTACGTGTGCAGAGAGCAGGGAGCCGGCGGCACTGACAGTGAGAGCGGCGGAGGCTGGTAACAAAGGTAAATATCGGGTAACCAAGGACAGGGCTTCTTGGTTACCCGATGTTTACATTGGTTACCGGCGTCCACAGAAGCCGGCTCCTGCTGCCTGCACATTCAGTTGTTGCTCTGTCGCTGTCACACACAGCGATCTGTGCTTCGCAGCGGGAGAGCAACAACTAAAAAATGGTCCAGGACATTCAGCAACAACCAACGACCTCACAGCAGGGGCCAGGTTGTTGCTGGATGTCACACACAGCAACATCGCTGCTACGTCACAAAAGTCGTGCCTCAGCAGCGATGTTGCTAGCGATGTTGCTTAGTGTGACGTGGCCTTAAGGGTCATTTGACCCTCTTTCGGGACCTCAGGGGGGAGTTCGAAATTTCTGGGACTTCTCGTGTTAAAAGTGAACAAAATCACAAACTGCTACAAAAGCAGAAAATACATAGTATTGCAATGTATTGTAAAGATCGATTCTAATACAATATATACAATGTATACCATTTCCATTACACTATGGGGAGAATTCATTTATGTGCTTGGTCCTATCCCCTTCCACCAAGCTTCTTCCAGTTTTCGAAAACGTTGAAGAAAGCATAAAATGCCAAAAATGGAAAAGCGCAGAGATCAACGACTTTTTAATGGCAGTTTTCTGATACGAAACTTGTTAATTGGCCCCTTTGCATCAACTCATCACAGGTTCAAGTTCACTACTTGCTGCTTAAGAACCTTCATTCATCATCTACTGGTAGTGACTGTGTAGGTCTGATATACCGGACCAGATCTGATTGTAGTCATCAGAGAAGGACACCGGTGCATCTATGTTCTGGGGTTCAGCTTTCCAACATGCCGACGTCAGAGACACCCAGAAAAGATCGTAAAGTCTTACACATCAGCCAAGAGATGCACATGTAAGGACGTCTGCAGAATGGTCCTTAGCTTCATCTGCTCTTTGCGCAACTGTCTGCTGCTGGTCTTGCCATATTGTTTTCCCACAAAAATAGGACCAGGCCTTATATTGGGTTTTTTTTTTGTTCCGAAAGAGGAGTTGGGGCTTATTTTTTTAAGCATACTCCAAAAAATTATACTAGGTCTTATTTTTGGGGAAACAGGGTAGATATGTTTGCAATGCTAAAATCCTAGCTGCATAAAAACAGAGAGAAGGTTCAGTGGTCCCAAATCTAAGGACAGGTTTTTTGGAAAACTCAGAAGTCTATGGGCTTAGCTGTCAACCTTTCTGTCCAGCAAAGAAAAAAAAATTCAATAGAATATTAAGTCTATGAAAAACTGATCCATTAAATAACCATCCAATTGTTTCCATTGGAAGCTAATCTAGTAAGCAAAACAAGGATCCTTTTCAAATGAAAAATAGATGCAGATTGGGGCCACAATCTGCATTAAAAAAAAAAAAAAAATAAAAAAATAAATCAAAAAACGCACAGACTTGCATGTATTAAATTAAGAGCAGGGGGTACAGAGGGGTCGGAGGGTGTAAAGACACACTAATTTGTAAACCCTCTAAGACCAGGATCAGGCAGCCAGATTTCATGCTTTATTTGTAGACCGTAAAGCCTGAGTCGACCATGGATCTCTCCAACCCAATGCTACAGCCTCATATACGCTTACAAGCCTTTACATTTGGGTTATGAGTAGATATGAATAAAATTTGTGCTTGGACCGAACCCTGTTTTTTTTTGTTTTTTTTTTTTAAAATAAAAACAAAAACAGTTTGGGGTTTGGATCCTTTATATGTGCTGATCAATACCAATCGCGCGAGCATTGTTGTGCTCAGGTACACTCGGTGCTCAGCTGGAAGCAAGTTGCTTCCAGTGTTTGATTGGCTGGGGGGCAAACAACAGCGTGATTGGATATAGTGTGCAATGAAAAAAACCCCCTAAAACAACAAAAGAAACCCTAAAACAACAAAAGAAACCCTAAACAAAACAAAAGAAACCCTAAACAACAAAAGAAACCCTAAACAACAAAAGAAACCCTAAACAACAAAAGAAACCCTAAACAACAAAAGAAACCCTAAACGACAAAAAAAAAAACCTAAACAACAAAAGAAACAAAAAAAAAAAACTAAACTACTAAAGAAACCCTAAACTACTAAAGAAACCCTAAACTACTAAAGAAACCAAAAACCCCAAAAAGAAACCAAAAACCCCAAAAAGAAACCAAAAACCCCAAAAAGAAACCAAAAACCCCAAAAAGAAACCAAAAACCCCAAAAGAAACCAAAAACCCCAAAAGAAACAACTAAAAAACAGAAAAAGCTAACAAAAAAAACACCCCAAAAATCCTAACAAAAAAAAAACTGAAAAGAAAAAATAAAACTGCCCACCCGCCTCCAGAAAAATTCCGCTTAAGGCTGGCGACTTGAACTGCCAAGCAGCGACTTCCATTGGGGTTCAGGCCATGTCCGAACCAGCGGAGATACAATTCGGCTGTAGCTGGCCATCCGAACTTCCACGGGTTCGCTCATCTCTAGTCAGGAGCCCCTGTTCCTGTTCCGGGCTTTGCTCAGAATTCTACCACCAAAATAATGACTTTACTTAAAAAAATAAAGTTATTCTAATGTCTTCACATGGTTCAGCAGCTCCTTCTTTAAGACGCATGGGAATTTAAGGTTTGAATTTATTACACATCCTTTCTTATATTCTCCGTGACCTATATATCTGGAGACATTCAATCCACAAAAGGAGAAAAGATAAAGACATGATTCACATAAAGAAAATATAGCAATATACAACATAAAACAATGAAGATAATGAGACATTAGAAATAACAAGGTTATTCCTTTTATTTTGAGGAGGATGAAAGAAGAGGTCACAACATGAGCAATTCACAAAACCACCAAGACAGATTATCAGCACATCCCAAGAATAAAGAATATCGGATGCTTGAAGCCCAGAGAGAGCAATTTATTATGTCTGCAGGCGAAGCGCGAGGTCTGTGTTCCATGGGAAGTAAGAAGCGGGGAGATTGCTGCGCACAGAAACCGAGGCCCCGCTGGAAAAAGCCCTTGGCACAACATCAAAAAATGTGCAGACAAATACAAACAGACTCGCTTTACGGCAAATATTTGTTTTGCATGAAGGGATAACAGATATTTATTTAATTATATGCTTGACGCATTAGCATATAACAATGATAATCAGATTTAGCGGCTAAAACACGGTTTTCATCCTCAAAATAAATAAATCCAGCAACAAAAATCAGGAAGCAAAATCCAGATTGATTATGCAGCATAAGGATAGGTGCAGATGAGCGCATATTCTCTCCAGTCGTACAAATCACACTCATCTGTGATCAGAGTATGATCAGAATGTGATCAGATTTTCTAGGATGAGAAGATGGAAAAAAAAAAAACAAAAAAAAAAAACCCCACAAACAATTTCTCATCTCCATTCTGTCAGTCCGTGAAAAATTGGACTGCGCTCAGATGTCATACGAGTGCGGTCCAATGTTTTCCATTGATTCATAGGCTTGCATGGCTGATTGGATTTAACCCTAATATGCTGCTTTGTTTTTACTCAGACCGACTCGGTCTGAAGAAATGACAAACACAAATAAATATGGTAATAATATATTCTAAATACATATAATAAAGATATTCATAATATAATACATTAATAATTAAAATGAAGCAATAAAGTATTGATATAATAAATGATAAATTAAAAATATACAATATTGATATGTAATTAGTAAAACAATAATAAACTGTAAAAATGTGGTAAATCTAAATATAATAAAAACATATTGCTAATATATTAATTAAAAGATTGCTAATATATAATAGTAAATCTAGATTAATATATTAATAAATTATAATTATATTACTATTAATATACAAAAAATATTAATATATATTAATTCAAATAAAGATTGCTAATATAATATCTAATAGTAAATCTAGATAACAAAATCATTAATATATTAATAAATTATTATTAATATTAAAAAAATATTGATATAATTTTAATAAATCATTAATAATAAATAATAATAATAAAAAATAATAATAATAAATAATAATAATAAAAAATAATAATAATAAATAATAATAATAAAAAATAATAATAATAATAATAATAATAATAATAATAATAATAATAATAATAATAATAATAATCAGACTTGTGCATGACCCCATAGGATAACATTGAACCCAAGCGCGATTCGACGTTTTGTTGGATCACACTCGGACCAAAAAGGAAATACAGTTGTAGACGAGTCTTAAGTGCAAATAATTGCTCATCAGAGGCCACTACTAGTTTCTATAGCTAAGCCGGTCCACTCCTCGGCCACTGCCGATACACCGAGATGAGAGGTGGTTGGGTTTAGCTACCAAAATTAAGTCAGCCCCTCCACATGCAGCACTAGTCACATCAAGTACAGGACTGGAAGTAAAGCTGCAAAACTTGGAATGGACGAATGGGGCTCCGGGCCTAATTGAAGTGCATTACCAAGTCAACTATTTTCATAGAATTTATTTCAACCCTTTAAAGCAGGTCTTACTGTATAGTCAAAAAAGCCAACAAAAGGATCAGTCACAAAATTTCACAATAAAAAAAAAAAAAAAAAAAAAAAAATTAAAATATACCACGGAGACTTTATGGTGCTGGTGTACTTGTTATGAAAAAGGAAAAGAAAAAGACAAACAAGTTAGAATTGCTGAATATATATATATATATATATACTGGTCATTCAAGCGCAGCCAGTGACAGCCATAGCTCAGGACTTTCTTCCGACACATTTGAGAGCAGAACAGTTCATCTCATCGATCGGTCGGTGGTGAGGAAACTTCCTTACATTTTCTCATAGGAGACTAATTTTGTCAGTGGATTCTACACATTCCAGTGTCTTTGGGAGCTGCCAAATTATCCGACAGACCGAAAAAAATGACGGCACTGGATGGAATTTTACTGTAATTCCATTGTTTTTCCTTACAGATAAGTGCAAGTAGTATCTGGTCTCCCCTCTTTCCCAAGTCAAAGAATCCATGTGACAATACTTTTCTGCCTAAGGATATAAAAGGGCATTAGATTGACTTTTGACAGAGTAATCAGTCTCCAGCAGCAAAAGAAAAAAAAATGCTGAGACTGAAAATATACAGAGGAGGGGGTCCTTGCAAGGATCAGTGAACAATTCCTGCTCTTCACTACTCAAAAGAAGCAGGTGCTTCAGATTCTGAAGGGATACAATTTGACAAAGTAAGCCTGCGCTCTTAAGGAAGACTTGATGCATGTGGCAAAAGCATGAACTAGAAGTTCAAAAAAGTTGAGTAGATGCCAATAAAAAGGTGCATGTGAACCATGACCGTTTTTGGCCAAATAAGAATGATATATTGTAAGGCATGAGTGTTGAAAGCCTATACTTTTAAGTCTGTAACAAATGACAGGTATGTTTTAAGACTTGTCCACTTAAACTATTCCAGCTCTGCTACATCTGAAGTGACAGCGCTCAGGCACAGAACATGACAGCCCGATTTGAGCTTCAGGCAGCGAATGACTTAGCCGCAGCGATGAGCGGTGACATCACTCAAGTTATTTGCGGTCACAGGTGGAGGATCGGGGGAACCTCCAGCTGTGATCACAAATAACCCAAGTGACGTCACTGCTCATCGCTGCGGCGCATTCTCTGCCTGAAGCTCACAGCAGGTGGCCCGCGAGCTGTCACTGTAGCAGAGCTGGAGTCGTTGTGGGACCTCACGTGGATTACGTCCTACCTGGGTGTTTTGGGGGTTAATATATGAAAGAGGGAAAGATCTTTTTACATTTTATTTCAAATAAGGGATTTTTCCGGTGTTTGTGTTTACTACTTCTCACTTACAGATTAGTAATGGGGGGGGTGGGGTCTCAGACACCTCCCATTACTAATCTAGGGTTATGTGGCAGCTGCGACCTAGAATTAGCCTCATAACCCTAACTGCCACCGCACCGAGGCAATTAGGATGAGCCGGGTAATGTTTCAGGGTAACCCTGGGGGGGCAAACGGAGGAAGGGGGGGGGTAGATCCAGTGGAACAGTCTGCCAGTTTTTTTTAAAATGTAATGAATTAAAATAAAAAAAATAAATAAATAATATATAGCAGTATACGGTCCATCTTATTTTGATACATAGCCAAGATAAGCGCACGGCTGGAGGCTGCAGCCTGTAGCTGTATGCTTCATCTGTACTGGGTATCATAATATGGGGAGACTATTCAAATGTATTTATTTTTACACCATAGGTATTCGCACAGCGCCTGTGATTGGTTGAGGTCAAACACGCTGTCACACAGGGTGGGGGCATGTCTGACTGCAACCTGAGACGTGGGGACTGCCGGTAGGTGGGGGAAGCAGTGAATATGCATAAAGGATGATGAGTGGCCCTGGAAATAATGAGTGGTCCCGGAAGCAGTGCACAGTGCGCAAGAGAGTCTGAATAATACGCCTGCTTACCCCCTTTTTTCTTTATTTTTCCTTTTATATATATATTTTTTTTTTTTTAATTACCCGAGTTGGTGGAACCAGATTGTTACCCGGAGCTCACTGAGAACTCTGGGGCACACTCGGGTCGGCACTCTGGTACTTTTGAACCCGTGCAGATCTGGACTTTCACAGTCCAGATCTGCCCATCACTAATAGGGGGTTGTCCGGTAACAGTCAAGACATCCCATACTTATAGTGACAAAATACTGCATCAGATGGAATTTCAGCCTTAAGAGGCTAAAACACAGCTTTACCTCCCAGGGTTTGACATTTGCCCTTTATTGTAAAATTTAATGGACTTAAACTAAGTATCTTTAAAACTAATTTTAAGTTACAAATACTTGTAATTATCATCTTACATGGAGGAAAGCAATGAACAGAATTCCCATTCCAGCTGGGTTTCACATCTCGGCCGTCTTCCATACAACCTCAAGGCATTCTGACAAATCAAGTGACCTTGAAATACATTTTTGTTGGTTTCCTGAAATAGAAAAATTGTAGCGCAGAGCAGCCCCCATCCTTCACAAAGTCAACGATAGGAGGGGATGCACATATATTTACTTAAAGGCGGATCGGTCAGCTCTAAGGGCTATTCCTACCCAAAAATGTATCACCTAATCATCGTATAGGTGACAAACATTGAATCGTTTGAGTCCGACCACTGGGGACTGAGCACAAGTTCGCCACTGAGGCAAGTATATTTACGGCTGCACCAAAACTGCTCAATTATATTATCTGCACTTCACTACAAAACAACATGAACAGTTTACTTCCAGTGGCAGATGCTTATACAGATACCTGCCCCTACCTTCCATCATTCTTAAGAAATCTGTCTTCACTCAACTCCCAAGCGCCCTCTAGTGGTATACTCGATAAACAAAATGGAGCTCTGACCACTGAAAATATCTCCCTAGACAATCTGACTAAGGCCGGTGTCGCAATTGCCTCGCGTGTATCTCGTGCGAGTTTCGCGGTGCATCACCCGGCACGGACTCTCTCCCCTCACAGGAGCATATCAGCTGCATAGAGATGCATGCAACCAATCCGCTCCTGTGAGCAGAGTGTGAGTCCGTGCCGGGTGATGCACCGCGAAACTCGCGTGAGGCAATCGCAAGTGTGACACCGGCCTAATGTCTAGCCCTTACATTTTTAACTGTGCTTTGAAAACACATCTCTTTAGGCTGGCCTATCACCTCAACTCACTGAGCTAAGTCTCCCCTGTTCTCTCTAATTATTAATCAGAATCTGCTCCCTCCTATTCATCTGTCTCCACATCCTCCATGCACCTAATAGCACCTGATAACTGCACTTAGACACTGGGTGATGACGGATCATGCAGCCTTCTATGAAAACCCCTATTATAATGATGGCAGGCACATACACAAGCACTTTTTACCAACTGTGTCCCCCGTATTTCCTTATAGATTGTAGCTTGCAAGCAGGAACCTCGCTTCTCCTGTAATTGCTGAACTATGCATTACTTCGTATCTGTATACCTTCTCACTTAAAAGGAGGTTGTTCCCTACTTTTACAATGATGGCCTATCCTTAAGATAGGACATCAATGTCTGATCTGCCAGGGTCCGACACACTGCACCTCCGCCAATTAGCTGTTCTAGGTACCAGCAGCGGCAGCAGGCAGCCAGAATTGCTTACTTATGAAGCTTCAATCTTCAGTGGCCGCGTAAAATGCTATAGAATATTTTGGGACAATAGAAATAAAAATATATGAAATTGGGGAGAGAAACAAAAAAACAAAAAACAAAAAGTAAACCAATAACCCACATTGAAACCGATCTAAAAGAAATAATTTAAAGGGAACCTTTCACCAGATTTGGTGACTATAAGCTGCGGACACCACCACCGGGCTCTTATATACAGTATTCTAACATGCCGTATATAAGAACTCAGGCCGCTGTGTAAAACATAAAAATGACTTTATAATACTCACTGTCTGTGCAGTGCAGAATGGTTGAATGGGTGTCTCCGTTCTCCGGGTCCAGCGCCTCCTCTTTCGGCCATATTTGTTGTCCTCCTTCTGAAGCCAGGGTGCATGACGTGTCCTATGTCATCCACACTAGCCGGCATTGAGGTCCTGCACAGGCGCACTATAATACTTTGTCCTGCTCAGGGCAGATCAAAGTGCGCCTGCGCAGGACCTCAGTGCTGGCTAGTGTGGATGACATAGGACACGTCATGCACCCTGGCTTCAGAAGAAGGACAACAAATATGGCCAAAAGACTAGGCGCCGGACACTGATAATGGAGACAATCATCTGACCAGTCTGCACCACCCCTTAGGTGAGTATTATAAAGTCATTTTTACATTCTACACTGCCTGGGCTCTTATATACAGCATTCTAACATACTGTATATAAGAGCCCACTAGTGGTGGCCGCAGGTTATAGTCATTAAATCTAGTGGCAGGTTCCCTTTAAAAACTTAAACTATAAGGAATTTTCCCATTAGACAATGAACCATTATGTAGTATGGTAGATCTACTGTGACTTTTACAAGCGTGTCTTATACAAATCGACAGTAACCAAAACCTGTGGGGCCTTTGCTAAACATAGGCAATGAATCAAATAAGCATCACATAACATGAAATGTCCATCATTACACCACCCATATTTAACAAACACGCTGGCGACCCACGTTGCTCTAAAGAAAATATTTACGCCGCAAGATCAGATTCCCGAAAAGCTTTATGAAAGACCACTGTGGAGCAGGTTCTCGGAAAGACTTACCGGGGGAAGAAGGGCGAAATAGGAAAGTTTCTGCTGGCACCGAATAAGATGAATTTGTCATTATGTGTAAATAGGAAAATTTATCAAACCTTACCCAAATATTCCTACTAGAACAGTCAATGGTCACGGTCAACGGCACATGCTGCAGGGTTATTTATGGCCAAGCTTAAAACGTAGAATTATACATGTGCTTTACACCATGAGTGCATAACATTATGTCACTTCTTTATAAAAATACATAACTAAAGCTTTATTTTCTAATCATATTGATTTTTTAATTCTATTTTACATAAAGAATAATGGGGGAAACGTTCGCTTTACAGCAGCCACCTGGACCTACAGACCTTATTTTGGAAAACTATTGACCCATGCGTAGGAGAGTGTCGTGGGAATGCTGGAGACATGTGCAAAGGTCACAAACCAATTGTCCATGGAGTGATCCTGGGTTATTTGTCTCCATCTTTATAGAAACAATTCCTCTATCTGGTGCACGCCAAACATGAAAGTCGTGTGACCGAGGGACCAGTGAGACTTGCTGTCTTGGAACCATCTTAGAGCTGCGATTTGGCTTGTAGACATATTGCATGCGAGTCACAAGTCAGATATGATTTGCAATGAAGTATTCGGAGGGCAAAGATATGCAGATTGGGAACAAAAATCAAAACAGGGATAGTGATATATTAACTGATGGAGCCACACACTTCAATGAAGCCAATTGAACCATCCTGGACAGCAAAATAGTTGAATAAATTCCATTAATCTAGCAGATATCTATATCTCAACCTTCTGTGTGTGTGTTGAGGCTTTGCTCACACTGTAGTTTGTACCAGTTTCTTTCCCGCTCATGACGTATATAAATATATTAGTCAGCTAGGGACCGATGCTTCTCTACCACTGGGAAACCACAAGAAAACTACAAGTCACAGTGACGGATGCAATAAATTGTATCCCTGCATTCTATAGGGAACGGACAAGCAAAAACGGTACCTATGTTTTGAACGTTTGACTTTCAGTCTCCATATCTCACCGTCCACTACAGCTTCGAACATGAGACGACCTTCATTTTATAGCCAAGATGATTGTCTCTCATACATAAATATGACTTCCAACTATTTAGCATTTAGTTAGGCAGATTCTTATGTCACTGAATTGTTACAGTTTCGCTCCTAAAAATCAATTTTTATTAATTTTGTTAGCATTTTGTAAATACACTTTTTTTTTTTACTTTCAACACTGCCCGAATCCCCGGTCTCTTCTGTTCCCAATGTTGGTGTATACTGGTCGGCTCACTTAGGTATGTAACAGCTTTTTCTTCAACTCTACCCACAACTATTGGATTGGGTTGAGGTTTGGGGACCGTGGAGCCAATCCAGCCTCTCTAGTCCATTGTCACTGAACCATTTCTTCTCTAGTCTTGTCATATGCTCTGAGTCGTTGTCCTACTAGAACACTAAGTTGTCCTTTTCATACCTATAATACTTGAATGTACAAGGTAACTAGTCTTGAAGGATACTCACATATAGCTCAGCATTGAGATCACCACTGATCCTGGTCAAGAATCCAACGCCTTTGCCTGTGAAAAAAACCCATATCATTAGGCTTCCTCTACCGAACTTGACAGTTTCTTCAATTTCTTGATCCTTTAGTCTTTTTCCATTTTTTCTTCCAGACCAATTTGCACCCATCACAACCTAGGCTATTGGCTTTCATCTCATTGCTCTAAATCACCAGTTTCCAATCTTCTACTGTCCAGTTTTCGTATTTCTTTGCAAACTTGAGCCAACGCTTCTTAGGACGATATTTAAGTCATGGCTTGTCCACCTTTTTTCGGGCCACCATTCCAGACTTGTGTAACGTGTGCCGCACGTTGCTTGCATGGACTCCGTGGTCTCACTTTTAATAAGCAGATTCCACTGCCGTGTGGTTGCTCCAGAACTGATAGACCTTGTGATGAGCCGACTTGTTGACTTCGACATTTTGCCTGGATGTCCACAGCTTGGGTTTGGAATGAATGGACGAATTTCTATTCTTCTGTCATGACCTCACATGATGGAGTTTGGCAATTTTCTTGGCTGAGAGACCGCTATCAAAGAGCTGGATGATGAAGTTTCTCTTTTCTTGGGAAATAATCTTCATGGCTGCTCCTCAATTCGAACCAGTGACCTTCCTCTTGGGAATCAACCTAATAGCACACTGAGCTATTAGGGAATGTGAGAACAGGTTGTAATTTGTAGTATACAGGAAGAAAAAGATTTTTCCTCTAACAGGAGCAAAACAGTAACAATGCAGCGACATGACAAGAATCTGTATAACTAAATCATATGCTAAATAGTAGTAAGTCTAAGGATTCTCAGCATCTAATGCAAGTCTATTGACACATTCTGCACAGAAAGCGCTGTGTGCCCGCAAGGGAAATTAACATGCTGCGGTCTGGAAAAACACTCTGCAGGTCAGTTTATGCAGCATAAAAAAAAGAAGCACAGAGGGCAGGAGATTTCTATTAATCCCATCCACTGTGCTTGTGCTGTAAAACATTGCGTTTTTGACACTGGGTATGTGACAAGATAGGAAATCTATTTTCCTGGCAAAACTTCAGAGGCTTCTTCACAATGACATTTTAACGCCTGCCTGGAGCCACAGACACAGACTGGCTGTAAAGGGAGGCCAGAGGAAAGCCGCTCACAAAGCAGGACCCCGGGAACTCCGCAACCCTTTAACTCCTATACAGGGATTTGGAATTACACAGAGCCAAAATACCATGACATTTAAATATCCGGGGTAATTAACATGAAGACCAAAAAGAAAAACCCCTAAAACTTCAATTTTAATATTTCAATTAAAAACAGATTTTCCCCACAAACAAAAAAAACATACTGGGGACAATGGATACTATTTGAGTGCAATTGATCAAAAAATGAACCTCCTAAAGTCTCCCAAAAATCAGTGTGCAATGTAGTATATCAATGGGAGAAGAGGTATTTTTGCACAAACAAAAATTATGCGTCCCTATAGTATACAAAAAACAAATTATTGCCCATCACATGATTTACAATGGTGAATGGAAAAATATTTTCTGCAGTGCAAAAGGAACTTACATGACTTCACATAATCCATTCATGCTGCGATTGATAAAGCTCATTTTGACACATAACTACGGTACTTTATCTTTAACACCAAATATTACCACCAACTCAGGGGCACTGCGATAGGGAGCCCTTGTGCTCCCACGTACGCTAACTTGCTGCTGGGTTGGTGGGAGGATATAGTGGTATTTGCAGAGGATGATTCGATGTGGTGCCCCCATATTAAATTTTGGGGGCGCTACATCGATGACATTCTTGTGGTGTGGTCCGGACCTACAGACTCATTCATACAATTTGTTCATCATCTCAATAAAAACAACTTGGGACTCAAATTCACATTTGAGATTGGTGGCAACAAGAGTCCTTTCTTGGATGTGATAACCAAAGAATTGGATGGAAAAATTGAGCACTTCCATTTTTAGAAAGCCAAATGCAACGAATAGTCTTCTAAATTGGGAGAGCTATCATCCAAAAAGTCTAAAAGCTGGGATTCCCCAAGGGGCAATTTTTGAGATTGCGCAGAAATTGCACAACAACTCTGGAGTTTGACAAACAAGCAACAAATTTGAAAGGTAGATTTAGGAAGCGGGGATATCCAGCGGTTGTAATTTATCGGGCATACCAAAACGCTCTTTATAAAAATAGGAACGATCTCCTTGTAAAAGCCCCAAAAAAAGATGATAAAAGGTATAACGAGATTGATAGGAATGTATGATGACCAAAATGAAAAGGTAATGACAATCCTAAGGAGACATTGGAACATCTTGAAGAGTGATCCAGACATTGGCGATGCTATTTGTAGTTACCCCTCAATAACATACAAAAGAGGTAAAACACAAAGACGAACTAGTCCACAGTTCAAATCGAAGTTTTAGGGGGTTTTCTTTTTGGTCTTCAAATTACACAGAACCCCAGAGATCACCACCTGTGGTAGGCTGTAGTCCGTGTTAGTCAGGCAGGGTCAAAAAACAGTAAATGCAATACAGGAACAGAATCGGCAGACAAGGGCGTAGTGAGGAGACAAGGCAAAGGTCAAATCCGGGACTGGCAGAAAGGTAAAAAACGACAGGCAGAAGTGTAGTCAGAACACAAGCATAGGTCAGCGCACAGGAACACAGACTATCTCTGGCAGTGGTTAGCAGACAGGAGGGGGACTAAGAAGAGTGTGGTGTCCTCCGATTGGCTGCAGGTGACTGATGGCAACTTTAGCTGGAAGATACTCGCCACCTACAGTGAGCCAGTGGTACTGCAGATCCCAGGGAAACCCAGCCTGGTGGATGAGCGGAGCCTGCACCTAGCAGAGCCACGGGCACCAACTCCTCTCACCAACACTATCCATGGCGGGAACACGGTGACGCCTGGTGATCGAAGCAGAAGTCGCAGGAGCGGACTCCGGTGGGGACATGACAGACATAAGCTCATCAAGGACTCAAACTGCTCTAGAAATGAACCGGACAGATTTAATAAAATATATTGTGTGAGACACTCCCCAATACAGAATATATTGTGCCATTTAGAACCACACAGCTTTGCATAAGTAATATATTGTCGTGAAGCCCAATTTAGCAGAATGTGGCGGTGCTGCAGTGACCAGTGGAGCGGCTGCCTGTGTGCAGCGGTGCAGGGGGCGCAGCGCTCCCCTAACACTTCATCCTCTGGATCAGTGGCAGATTAGACGGTAATACCCCTTTAATGCATAAATAGAATTGGTCACCGGCCCTTCCTTGTTTATTACAAACAACTGCTGCCACTTTAAAGTCTGTCAACTGTGGACTCCTATTGTTGACCTACATTCAGTAATGTATATTTAGAAAGCAGCTCGGCAAACTCACCGGAGTGTGAACAGAAAATCAGCGATGAGAAGCCTCCTGTCAAAAACGGCCAGCAGACATGTAAAAATAGATAAGTGGCCACACAGGAGCGCGCTTTCCATAATAACTGGAGCAGAGCCGCGCAACTCAATAGCTCCAAATAAAAACTTAAATATAAAAACATAACTTGAAATATATTTTATTAAATAAAAAAAAAAAAAAAAAATCCCCAATCAAAACAAAATTCTGGCAAAAATCCTTCTGAAAAGTTGCAAAGTGGGACAAAGTTGTGCCGCCTCAGCTGGACTAACGCCAAAGGAGCTGTGCAGTTCCTTAAAGCCAGAAATCTTACTCCAGTCGCTGACTGGAGGAAGATTAATGATGAGTTGCATGGAGGAGAGTGTGCCTCAATGAATGAGAAGCGTCTGATTACAACAAACTCCCCTCCACCAGACAGATGTTGGGGCCATCGCCTTTTTGGACCAGAATTCTATGCGCATGGAATGATTGTGAATAAGACTGTCCTGTGTAAACATGTGCCGATCAGGATTTATTTTTTTTGCAAGCACAGATTATTAAATTATTAATCCTTAATTCTGGAAAATAACCTCAGCCTTACGCAAGCCGATATTTGGCTAACAAACTCTCGATTAGTCGCTTGTCTAATTGAACCATAAGGCCAGGTTTACCCCAGCATTACAGGATCCATCACAATCCATCACAACTATTCATGATCTTTTCATCACTAAAACTTTCCATTCTTGGCATCACAGAAACCTGGCTCACCCCCTCTGACACTGCCTCTCCTGCTGCACTTTCTTATGGTGGTCTCCAACTCTCTCACACACCCCGCCCCACTAACAAGCATGGTGGAGGAGTTGGTTTGCTCCTGTCCAACCAATGCTGCTTTACACCAATTCCACTACCACCCTCTGTTACTCTTCCCTCTTTTGAGGTGCACTCCGTACACATCTACGCCCCCTCCAACCTTCAACTGGCTGTCATTTACCGCCCTCCAGGGCCAGCCACTCCCTTTTTTGATCATTTCACCACCTGGCTACTACATTTCCTTTCCACCGACATCCCCACCATCATCATGGGTGATTTCAATATACCCATTGACACTTCCCACTCATCTGTCTCTAAACTTCTAACACTCGCTTCCTCCTTCGGCCTCACCCAACGGTCTTCTGCAGCTACTCACAAAGATGGCCACACGCTGGACCTCACCTTCACTCGCCTCTGTTCCCCATCTAACCTCTCTAACTCACCTCTCCCCCTGTCTGACCACAACCTACTCGCATTCTCTTCCCTCTCTTCTCCAAGTACGCAACCCCCACTCCACAAACTTTCACACCCTCGCAGAAATATCAAACACCTTGGATTTATACGCACTTTCACAGTCCCTTCTTCCTCTCACAGACATTGCTTTTTTACACGACGTAGATGCTGCTGCAACTTTATACAACACAACAATCTCTGCAGCTCTCGAATCTGCTGCCCCCCTCACATACACCAAAACCCTCACAATCAACAGGCAACCTTGGCACAAGAGTCAGACTAAACAACTGAGATGGCCTTCCAGAATTGCTGAGCGCAGATGGAAGAAGTCTCATTCCACTGAGCACTTCATTGCATATAAAGAGTTCCTCACCACCTTCAAGTCCACACTCACTGCTGCAAAACAAACCTACTTCTCATCCCTCATATCCTCTCCTCTCACAACCCTAAACAGCTATTCAACACTTTCAATTCTCTCCTTCGTCCTCCAGCACCACCTCCCTCTCCTCTCCTCTCCTCCGTCCTCCAGCACCACCTCCCTCTCCTCTCCTCTCAGCTCAAGACTTTGCCTCTTTCTTCAAACAACATCAGAGCAAGCTTTGGCCCACAATCACCACAGCCCCTCATCATCGCTACTCAGCCCTCGTCCTCCAAATCCAGCTTCTCCACCATGACAGAAAACAATCTTTCCACTCTACTCTCAAGATCACATCTAACCACCTGTGCACATGACCCGCTCCCATCGCACCTCATCCCCAACATCACCGCAGTCCTCATCCCAGCCCTAACCCATCTCTTCAACCTATCACTAACAAGTGGTGTATTCCCCTCATGCTTTAAACATGCCTCCATTACACCCATCCTCAAAAAGCCCTCCCTTGACCCATCCTCTGTGTCAAACTATCGCCCCATATCCCTTCTTCCATATGCCTCAAAACTACTGGAACAGCATGTCCATCTTGAATTGTCCTCATACTTCTCCTCCCTCTTTGACCGGCTACAATCTGGCTTCCGACCTCATCACTCTACTGAAACTGCCCTAACCAAAGTAACAAATGATCTACTAACCGCCAAAGCCGAGTGACACTACTCTATCCTCCTCCTCCTGGACCTGTCCTCTGCCTTCGACACAGTAGACCATTCCCTCCTACTACAGATTCTCTCATCTCTGGGCATCACAGACTTGGCCCTATCTTGGATCTCCTCATACCTAACCAACCGAACTTTCAGCGTCTCCCATTCTTACACCACTTCCTCATCTCGCCCCCTATCTGTCTGTGTGCCCCAAGGCTCAGTTCTTGGACCCCTGCTGTTCTCCATCTACACCTTTGGCCTGGGACAGCTCATAGAGTCCCACGGCTTTCAGTATCATCTCTACGCTGATACGCAGATCTACCTCTCTGCACCTGACATTACCTCTCTACTAACCAAAATACCACAATGTCTGTCTGCTATTTCATCCTTCTTCTCTGCGCGATTCCTAAAGCTCAACATGGACAAAACAGAATTCATTGTCTTTCCTCCTCCTCACTCATCCCCTCCAAGAAGCCTTTCCATCAAACTTGATGGTTGCTCACTCTCCCCAGTCTCACAAGCTCGTTGCTTTGGAGTAACCCTCGACTCTGCTCTATCCTTCAAGCCACACATCCAAGCCACTTCACCTCATCCAGACTACAACTCAAAAATATCTCCCGGATGCGTGCTTTCCTTAGCCAAGATTCAGCAAAAACATTAGTGTATGCCCTCATCATCTCCCGCCTCGACTACTGTAACCTCCTGCTCTCTGGCCTCCCTTCCAACACTCTTGCACCCCTCCAGTCTATCCTAAACTCTGCAGCCCGCTTAATCTACCTCTCCCCTCGCTATTCCCCAGCCTCGCCAATCCCTTCACTGGCTTCCCATCGCCCAACGACTCCAGTTCAAAACATTAACCATGACATACAAAGCCATCCACAACCTGTCTCCTCCTTACATCTGTGACCTAGTCTCCCGGTACCTACCCGCACGCAACCTCAGATCCTCACAAGATCTACTTCTCTCTTATCTCCTCTTCCCACAATCGCGTACAAGCGTGCCTCCCCCATACTCTGGAACGCTCTACCACAGCATATCAGACTCTCCCATGGAAAGCTTCAAGAGGAACCTCAAGACCCACCTCTTCCAACAAGCCTACAACCTACAATAACCCTCAGTCCAGTACACCACTGTGCAACCGGCTCTGTCCTCACCTATTGTACCCTCACCCATTCCCTATAGACTGTGAGCCCTCGCGGGCAGGGTCCTCTCTCCTCTTATACCAGTCTGTTATGTACTGTTAATGATTGTTGTATGTATACCCTCTTTCACTGTAAAGCGCCATGGAATAAATGGCGCTATAAAAAAAAAATATTATTATTATTATTATTATTATTATTATTAATAATAATAAAAAAAACTTCCTTCATATTCAACAGGAAATCTAGTGCATCGTAAAGACAGTGTCAAAACTCAATGGATAATGTATGTGTGTACCATTTGATGGGGAACAAAAAAGAGGAATGCACAATGCATTTCAGAAAGATTATCCAGTATTAAATAATATTTTTTTCTAATAATTACTTTTTAAATTAAAGTATAGGAATGCTGCAACTAAAAGTTAAAAAAATAAAAAAAAGCAAAATAACCAGATTCCCCCCAAGTTTTGTTTTTTTTTTTAACTCAGTCTAAAAACGGCTCATATTCCATGGTAAACCTGAACCCTAGGCAAGTTTCAGTAACTTCATAGCTAGCGATGAGTGAACCTGAGGTTCGTTTGGACCAAACACAGACTTTACAAAAAATAACAATACCACCACCACAACCCAACACCACCGCCACCACCACCCAAAGCCACCACCCAAAGCCGCCGCCACCACCACCACCACCCAAAGCCGCCGCCACCACAACCCAAAACACACATACAAAAAAATACAAAAAAAACCAAATAACGTAGTTCGGGTGCTTTATGTATGCAAACCACTCGTGCGAGCATCGCTGTGCTCGGGTACGCTTGGTGCTCAGACCAGTGTAATCCGCTTGTAGTGTTTGATCGGCTCACACTGGGGGTAACAGTGTGATCGGATGTAGTGTGAACTAAACAAAAAAAAAACAAAAAAAAAAAACACAAGGAACTACCGCCCCCAGAATTGCACTGTTTATGGCTGGCTGCATGTTAGCGGCGACCCGAACTGCCCAATTAGTGACTTCCATTAGGGTTCAGATCAAGTCCGGGTCAAACACAAAACCAAGTCCGGATGAACACGCCAAACCGAACTCCCACGGGTCCGCTCATCTCTATTCACAGCACCTACAAGTGGTCTTCATTTTCGCCTAAAAATTTTACACTAATTTTGGCACAATCCAACACATTTCAAAGGGATTATTCACAGTTAGACAAGTGGTCTTCAAACGAGTCAAATAAAATAAGAAAGGCCCATAGTACTGATGGATCTTAGCTCCAGTGCAGACTCATCGCTGCTGCTCCAGTCTTCTCTATTATTTGGGTGCAGGGTGACTTCTTGGTTAAAGGATATGCCATCGATGTAAAAGTTCTGGATAACTTTTGTACCTTTAATTTGTACTCACATTGCTATTAGGGAATCTGAGAACAGGTTGTAATTTGTAGTATACAGGAAGAAAAAGATTTTTACGCCAGGAGCAAAACAGTAACAATGCAGTGACATGACAAGAATCTGCATAAATAATCATATGCTAAATAGTTGTAAGTTTGGATTCTCAGCATCTATCGCAAGTCTATTGGCAAATTCTGCACAGAAAGCTCAGTAAACCCGCAAGGGAAATTAACATGCTGCGGATTGGAAAAACGCTCTGCAGGTCGGTTTATGCAGCGTAAAAAAGCACAGTGGATGAGATTTCTATTAATCCCATCCGCTGTGAAAGACTGTTCTCCTGGCATGACTTCAGAGGCTTCTTTACAATGACACAAGTTCACCAAGGATTTGTACTCACATTGCTAAATCTGTCACCATGTGTCTACAACAGGATTCGATAACACCAATATGGAATATTAAATTGTGCAACAAACAGCTTGTGGACACAAAGCAAAATATCCAACAAGGTCCACATCTGTCCCTTCATATTGGCCTGGGGTCCAGTACAACCCCTGCACCCTCTATGCTTTATATAGTGCCCACAAACTCCGATAAACAAAAGGAATATTGCTGTATCACATGCAAAGTCTATTTCCATTCCGAACATTCCAAGAGACAACACACCAAGTAAACAAATTGAGAGGCACGGTGACAGCGACGTCCCTGCTTCTATTTTCCAACCATTTTGGATTGTGCCGGATGCCAAAAAACTGATGTGTGAAAGCAGCCTAAGGTGTCAGAACTTAGGCTGCTTTCACACATCAGTTTTTTGGCATCAGGCACAATCCAACAAAAAAAAAAACCTGATAAAACGGATCCAGCGCCGGATCAGTTTTATTCCCCATTGACTTGTATTAGCGCCGGATGGCCTTGCATGCGGCTTGCGCCGGATCCGGCGAAATGTCTTAGTCCGGTGGCCGGATATGACGCAGCGTTTTTTGTCTCCAATAAAAAAAAAAAAACGGACCACGCCGGATCCGGCCCCATCTGGCATGTTGTATAATAGAAGCCTATGGGCCAGGGCTGTG
>NC_134357.1:52107926-52117926 GCF_048569485.1 Anomaloglossus baeobatrachus | reverse complement strand
AGCGCGCGACAAACAGCGCGCGACAAACAGCGCGCGACAAACAGCGCGCGACAAACAGCGCGCGACAAACAGCGCGCGACAAACAGCGCGCGACAAACAGCGCGCGACAAACAGCGCGCGACAAACAGCGCGCGACAAACAGCGCGCGACAAACAGCGCGCGACAAACAGCGCGCGACAAACAGCGCGCGACAAACAGCGCGCGACAAACAGCGCGCGACAAACAGCGCGCGACAAACAGCGCGCGACAAACAGCGCGCGACAAACAGCGCGCGACAAACAGCGCGCGACAAACAGCGCGCGACAAACAGCGCGCGACAAACAGCGCGCGACAAACAGCGCGCGACAAACAGCGCGCGACAAACAGCGCGCGACAAACAGCGCGCGACAAACAGCGCGCGACAAACAGCGCGCGACAAACAGCGCGCGACAAACAGCGCGCGACAAACAGCGCGCGACAGATTTTCTGACAAGCAGTGAATTTATATTACTTCTGGGCATGCTCAGAAGTATAAACCGAATCCGGTACATGCTTCCAGCGTTTGATGCATGCCACCGAATTCGGTGTGCATAGACTTTCATTATGCACCATGCCGCACAGAGCCGCTATGCAGTTTTTTTACCGCTGGCAAAAACGTTCCTCTCTGCGTCCTGTGCGGCCGCCAGAGTGACTATTTTTGCCACAACCGGCAAAAACCGGATCAAACACGACTACATGCAGCACAATCCGGCGCTAGTAAAAGTCTATAAGGAAAAACCGCACCCGGCGGCAAAAACACCCCAAAAAAAAAAAAAACGGATGCGTTGTTCTGCAAAGCGCCAGATTGTGCCCGATTGCAAAAAACTGATGTGTGACAGCAGCCTTACAAGGCATCGTGCAGGGTGAAATCTCACAAGTATATATCTGTGGAAAAACAAACAAACATACTCCACCAATTTTTTGGGGGTGGGCTTTTTTCCCAGCAGTGTGTAGATTGATTATTGAAAGTCCCATCTGCTTGTCTTGTACTGTAAAATCTGCAACACAATTACTGAATATGTGACTTTATCCTTTGTAAATCTGCAGGTTTACAACTGGCGAAACTCCTATGAGTCTGTGTAGAAGACTCTTATGCCAACTGCATAAAGGGGGGGGGGGGGGAAGAGAACAAAAAAAAACAAACGATGTAGGGACTGAGACGGCTTTTCGCTGGTTTGACGGATGCGGCGCACGTCAGTACAGTGGCAGCGCAACAAGCGCCGGTCACATGCTGTCATGTGACTGGAGCATGTGACCCGGAAGTTGCGGCGCTGCCACTGTACTGTATCATACTGTACTGGCGTGCGCCGCATCCGTCAAACCGGCGAAAAGCCGGATGCGTGCGAGCGCTCTTACTCAGCTGCAGTTTCAATTAATCCAGTGTTTTATCACCAGATTAAATCACTAGAGGACAAGTTTTTTTTGTACCATGTAGCCCTTCTGCTCTATATAACTTTGCCTCCAATAAATTGAAAGTTTCCCGTGTACACAGTAAAGAAAGAATAATGTCTTCAAGCCTGCCAAAGAGTTCTTATCGGGTGTGGGATTTTACTTTTGGAACAAAGACTTGCTCAGTGAATGTGGCTTAGCTAGGTAGATGCTGGGAGTGTCTTTACTTATTATGCTGTTATGAATTCTGCCATTTGTTATCCTGTAAGAAATGCTTAAATTATGCATGGTATGGCTATATTTCTGAGGTCTATAAAAGATGTGAGTCTCAAAATCATTTGGAGGGCTTGGGAAATCACATTTCTGTATATTTCTCATGGCGCCGAAGAATGAATCCAAGAAACTTAACAGTAAGAATTACTTCAGCAGTAAATTAGCCTAAATCACACACCGTGGTGTGGGCAGGGTTATACAGGGCTCTCCATTTAGATCACTGCTAGGTTGGCAGCAGAAAAAACTTTTTGTTTTAACAAAATGACAGCATGCAGCCCAGTTACACATTGCTGGAATCAGTGTCACTATCCCTACATCATGCTGCTCTCAGATTAAATAGCAAAAACCTGCTGACAGATTCTCTTTATGCCGCACTTAAGCTTCTCGTATCACTGGATTCGGCCGGCTTTGAAAGCACCTGCGTTGCTCTATTGCTGCAGAGGCAACACCGCAGACGCAAGCAACACTAGGGGCAGGTGGGCAATCTTCCTGCAATCCGTGGAGAGGTGCAGTACTTTTAAGGAAGGAACAAAAAAGTGGGGGAGTGGGGGGGGGGGGGGTTAGAGGGAAAGCGACATAGAAAACTACAGATTTACAAAAAGTGTTCTGGTTATCAAAGTAATAAGTACAAATGCAACGTCTTATTGATCATGAAAAGTGAATAATCTACTGTATAGGTACTGCGGTAATCATAAAAGGCATAGGAAAACAAAAAAAAAAAAAAAGTCATGCTCCACATCCTCAGACCCTACACAATCAGTTTTGGCAGCTCTCAGACATTATAATTCTCTTTTTTTATTATTTTTTTTCACATCAGTAATTCCCCATCTGCTTATTAAAAGGGAGAATTAAAACAAAAATTTGGCTTCCACATTTTCTATGACATTTTCCTCCTGTCCGGCTTAAGTTCTGCAGCGTACAATTTATATCGGCCTGTGTTATTAAAAGGAAACCTGTCAGCAGAAAGTTCCCCTAAAACCTAAAAGATTCCCCCTCTGCAGCTCCTGGGCTGCATTCTAGAAAGGTCCCTGTTTTTTTTTTTTTTGGTCAGAAAGGGGGCACAATAATGAGTTTATAAAGTGGTACCTTTTTGGCTTCGGATTCTGTAAATGTGACACGGGGGCGGGCTGCCTGATGGCCGTTAGTCTGCCTCCTGCCGCTTTAGGCCGTCCCCCATCGCTCCTTTCCATACTTGTGGACGCCGCCCAGTGCTCCAGAGGTCCCTGCGCATGCCCAGTGCCCATCTCTCGTGGATGAGCACTGTGCCCAGTGTCACCGCTGGTGACGTGCGCACAGGCTTTAGATTATGGGCGGTGCTGTGATGTTTATTACCAAGCAACCGCCCATAATCGCGGGACCGCGCTTTCACCCTCGGCGTCCTTCGTTCTGCGCAAGCGCGGTGCTGCTGACCCCACGTCACCTCCTTCCCATCTTGCCCTGAGGAAGGAAATAGATAGGAGGTGACGTGGGGTCAGCAGCAGCGCGCTTGCGCAGAACGAAGGACGCCGAGGGTGAAAGCGCGGTCCCGCGATTATGGGCGGTTGCTTGGTAATAAACTTCACAGCACCGCCCATAATCTAAAGCCTGCGCGCACGTCACCAGCGGTGACACTGGGCACAGTGCTCATCCACGAGAGATGGGCACTGGGCATGCGCAGGGACCTCTGGAGCACTGGGCGGCGTCCGAAAGGAGCGATGGGGGACGGCCTAAAGCGGCAGGAGGCAGAATAACGGACGCCAGGCAGCCCGCTCCCGTGTCACATTTACAGAATCCGAAGCCAAAAAGGTACCGCTTTATAAACTCTTTTTTTTGGTCAGAAAGGGGGCACAATAATAACAGGGACCTTTCTAGAATGCAGCCCAGGAGCTGCAGAGGGGGAATCTTTTAGGTTTTAGGGGAAATTTCTGCTGACAGGTTCCCTTTAAACAACAAGGTAAATAAACCCGGCTTATACGCTCAGAAAGGAAAAGTTGTTGAGGAGAGGAGGAGGAGGGGGGGGGAAAATCGCATTGAGGCGTCTGATCACGGTCAGCCGGGTATCAAGTCCCGACTCTGAGCTGCTTCTGGTGTGGGCGGGGTTATACACGGCTCAGCATTCATAGCTCTGCTACATAAACAGAAAACGGATTTCATCAACACTGCAGCAAGCAGCTAAGTAAGTGACATCTCTAGAATCAGGGTCTTTATCTCTACATCATGCAGCTCTCAGATTACATAGCAAAAAACTGCTGCCAGATTCCCTTTAAGAACATATTATATATCCCATGCCCTTGTGCATGATTCAGTATATTTCAATACCTGGACTGCTTTGATATTGCCTCTAATCTCCCCGCCCTGGGCGCCCCGGTTCTCCTCCATTCTACAGATTTGCTTGTCTATCTTGCTATAAACTGCGCAAGCTTACACTGATCACTTTATTTGTATATGTGCTGATAGGAGGTTTTCATTTGCATGTTCTGCTCCCGCAGTAAGCAGTCGTGCTTTTGCATTTGAAATATCAAATAAATACAAGCTTTTAGGCTTCAAGAAGCTATAAACCCCTTTCCTTACCCCCTGATTCAGTGCTGCCTCTCCGCCCGCTGATTATTAAATAGGCTGCGGCAGTGACGCCACAACGACACTGCACGTAAGTGTAGTCCTGATGTCAGAACCGCAGCCGGTAATCACCGGGATCCGTGGCGAAGAACGATGTGAGAACAGGGATCGGTAAAAAAAATGCCTCGAACAAGAGCAAACCAAAAGACTAAACCACTGCAGTCAATCAGTAGGTGCTAATCAGACAAACTGAAGGCTGCAACCGATCAGCGTCCACTGAAAATTGACCATCAGATTTTGAAGTTAGGACACAAGTAGGGCGCGGCGTCCCCAGTCCAGTTGGAGAATTTAGTTTTTTGGATTTTTTTTTCTCCACTCTGCAACAAACCAAGAAGCAGTCAGTATCTACTTCTCTAAGAATAATGAGGGGAAGAATAATGCCAGTGATTCCGATATTCAGCCAAGGTACTAAAATCACACAATAGCACCGCACCATAGGTAAGGCTAATTGTAATCATACCTGACATGCGGTAAGAAAAACCCCACACATCACAGACGATCACTTCCTTCTATGTTCATAGATTTGTCTCTACTAAAACCACATGCAAGTATAAAGCCGTGTTCACACAGTTGAGTTTTTAAAGCAAAAACACCAACTTTTTTGAGTCTCTTTAAATCTCAGCAAAAATATCAGGGTGAGCGCACGCTTCCGTCAGATTTACACCATTTTCTCATCCATTTGCTGCCTGTTTTTAAAAACGGGCATCACACTGACACAAGTAACCTGTCAATATAATGAGGTTATCTGAGGACAGGTTACCTGCAATCACAGGTGGAAGACCGTGGGAACCTCCAGCTGTGACCGCAGATAACCTCAGTGATGTCACCACTCATCGCTGCAGCTCAGTCTTTGCCTGAAGCTCACAATAGGCAGTCATTGTGTTATGGCCACGTGCTGTGTAGCAGAGCTGGAATCATCGAGGGACCTCGTGTGGATTACGTTAGACCTCAGAATTTTGGGGGTTAAGAAATTCTAGGGCTTATTGGCTGCTGTGAGCTGCCTTTAACCCCTTGTTACCGCTAAAGCCAGCACACCATGGCAATCAGGAAGAGCCGGGAAAAAGTTCCGTTATTATCCCATCTAATAGATCGACAAACATGGGAGGCTGCAGGCTGCCTGAACCTCAGTCAGCATGAATCTGATCTTAAACCTGCACTATTGGATTTTACTCTAAAAAGCTGTGGTGTATCAGAGATTAACAATGTTGCACACGTCCAGGGACGAGGTGACTAATCCAAGAGGAAAGTCTCTGCCACCCTTACCAAGTCATACATAGTGAGGAAAAGAAAAGGAGTCAGGATAAAAGCTTTATAAAGCCAGCAGCTCTCTATATACACACAGATCTCATATCCAGCCTGTATTACCGGGAGAGGCGCTCCCAAACAAAATCTGAAACTTGGTTGCACATCTGGGTCTGGGAGTCGGAAGATGAGAGAAGGATGAAGATTTCAAATTGAAACTTGGAGCAATTAAACTGTACATTTCTTTCAGGCCAAAAAGGTGTCCATAGCCTTTTACAACCATTCACACATTCTCCTGCCACTCCTTATTTCTTCTTAAAGATCTATTTGTCCACTCCGGTAAGGCTATGTGCGCACGTAGCGTAAATACATGCAGTTATGCTGCGCTTTGTAGCGCAGCGTAACTACATGCGTCCTGCGTCCCCTGCACAGTGTATGGAGATTGTGCAGGGGCCGTGCGCACGTGGCGTTTTAGAGCGCAGCGCTTTGGCTACTGCCGAAGCGCTGCGTAAAAAGAAGTGACATGTCACTTCTTTCCTGCGCTTTGCCGGCAGCTCCCGCTCTGTCTATGGCAGGAGCTGCAGGCAGAGCGCATGGAATCTGCTTTTTTTTTTTTTTTCACTACGGACATTTCTGCAGCGATTTAAAGCGCACATGTGCTCTTCAGATCGCTGCAGAAATTTCTGCAGTGAATGTACGCAACGTGCGCACATAGACTGTGCATGTTCTAGTCTCATCCCTTTTGAAAACCAGACTCTGATAGAGAAGTAACGTATAAAAATGGATGGCACACAGAGGCCGGCAGTTTTGAGGAGTTCCGTATTTTGAGTCTGAATATGCCCCTTAAAAAGGGAATCTGTCACCATTTTGACCTTTTTAAACTGTTAATATGGACATAGAAGTTATAGAATGCTGAAAAAAGCCATACCTGTGCGTCTCATACCAGATGCCTTGCTGTGGAAGTATCTTTTATCACTTCAAGTAAATGAGTTCTTCCAGGCTATGGGGCGGATGCTGCCTGGAAGATAACGCCACCTCCAGAGATTATTATTGCAGCATGTCAATTCTTGATGCGTTTTTTTCAGCCCTTCCACCCACTGACTTCATTAAGAAAATGCAAGGCACAAAAACGTACAGCCCCCCCAAAAAAAAAAAAAAAAAAAAATATAAAAAAAAAAAAATAAAAAAAATAAAAATGCATATTTTTTTGACAATAGGTGCAGAAATTTTCTCCACCGAATCTGCAACGTGTGCACATCGCCTTATACTCCATTTTTTTTCCTCCTCACCAGTGAAGCCTAAAACCACATCTGAAGACAAAGTGTACAAAACTGGTCCCAACCGCACCACAAATACGAAGAGCTGCTGATAAGTCTTTGGCTTTGTGATTGTTTCTATGGTAACAAATGTTACATCACATGAAAGTCTTGTGTGTCTAATATAGGTTTTCAAAATCTTGTGTTTGTTGCTTATGGCAACAGTGTTGTACGCACGTGGGAAAACAAAATGGCGGGGTCTAATGTGATATTCAAAGCAACTGAGAGCAGAGGAGGGATAAAATTCTCATTTCTGCAAGGAAAGTCCGCGAAGGATATTCATGGTGATATGTCGCAGACATTGGGGGATCAATGCCCTTCATTTTCCACAGTTAAAACTGGGTTGCCAAATTTAAAAAACGGGCCACTTTCAGCACCAATGATGAGGAACGTCGAGAGTGGTTGTTCTGGAGATCGTCGATGCTGTGCACAACCTCATACTGGAGAATCCACGAATAGCAGCTAAAGCAATAGCAGACATCATGGGGATTTCCCGTGAATGTGTTTGTGTCATTATCCATGTACATTTGGACATGAGGAAGCTACTGTATCTGTAAAGTGGGTCCCCAAATGTTTGACAACAGATCAGAGAAGCAGCGAGTGAAAACGTCCTGGTCCATTTGTCAGCGTTTCGGGACTGATAAAAACTTCCTGGATCGACTGGTCACTATAAATGACACCTGGATTTATTTGTATGACCCTGAAAACAAGGAGCAGTCAAAAGAGTGGACGAGGAGAACCCCTGTGCCTCCAAAGTAATTCAGGGTGCAAAAATCAGCCACTAAGGTGATGGTGTCTGTGTTCTGGGATAAGGAGGGCGTGCTGCTATTGGACTACCTTCAAAAGGGTTCCACCATCAATGCAAGGTATTATATTTTGGACCAATTGAAGGCAGCTCTGAAGACCAAAAGGCGTGGCAAGCTGTCCAAAGGAATCTTGTTCCTGCAAGACCAAGACAACGCCGCCGCTCACACTGCACAAGCGAGCACGGCAAAACTGGCAGAGCTGGGCTTCCAGCTGGTTGACCACACACCTTATTCACCAGATCTAGCTCCCTACGACACTGGTACCAAATTTCACACCATTTCTGATGCCATGGCTGCTACGGACGCCCGGTTTGAGGCACAACCGAAATCCTTCCTTCTGCTAGGCTTACAGACCTTGGAATACCGATGTAAGAAGTGCGTGGACATCAGTGGAATAAATGTAAAGTTTCATCATCCTATCTAGTTTCTTTCGGGGTAAAGCCAAAGACTTAGCAGCCCATCATATAAATGCATGTGAACCGGAAAGAAACGCTCAATGATTATGAAAGGCAATGGGAGCTAAAAATGCACAAGTGGGAATCTGGGTTTACAGGAGCAGATAAAAAAAAAAACCCATGCACAAATCAGAACATTTTGTTTTGAACCAGAGGAAAATATGCAAATTGAAAGCAAATGGGAAAAAAAACAAAAAAAAAAAAAACACGACCACAAAAAAAAAAACAAAAACCCAAAACAACAAAACACAGCAAGTAAAGGTGCAGGAGAGACAGAGACCTGTGCGTTTGCTCTTCTGTAAGAGTCCTGTAATTTAAATTGCAGATCTGGCTAATGCAGCTTTTATAATGTACTTACAGCTTTTTCAAAATGATTTTTTTTTCCGTCATAATCCTTCCATCATTTTCAAAAGTAGATATTTTATATACCATTAAAAATGCATTAATACATTGGAAGCAAAGCCTTTATTGCAATTGTGAAGGAATAATGGCTCTCCTGTACATTTCTCCAGGCAGCTGCGTCGTTCTGAGATCACAAAACGCCCAGCTGCCGGCCGGTCCTATTGTTTTTCTACAGTACACACACGTATCAGGCAGGTTAATATATAATTCATTAAAAAAAGTCAGTGAGAGTAAGCAAAAACTCCATAAGTAGAAAAAAAAAAAAAATTAAAAAACCATGGAGGCGCTGGTTGACTTTATACCCATTTTTCCTAAACGCAGCTGGAGAGGACTGAGGATGTTAAATGACTGGCGATTGGCGTAGTTTATTGGTCCATTAAACAGATCCGTTAGACAAGTGGATGATCAGGAACTAGCGGCAATTTTCAGATCAAAATCAGCTTGTTTAGACGGGTCAGCATCAAGCAAAGCGTTTGTTCATTAGGTGGTGGGATAGTTGACCCCAAAATTATAAAAGTATATAAAAAATGCACGTATTTCTGCGCGCGTGTTCGCGCGCGTGTTCGTTCAGCGTATGCTACCCGTGATAGCACTCAGTCAGCAGGAACTTCTAAACTCACCTGTCTCTGGCTGGCGCTGCTGCTTCTGGGTCTGCATTGCAGTGAATATGCATGAGCATAATGAGCGGGCCCGGAAGCAGAGACAGCAGCGGCGAAGACAGGTGACTGTAGAAAATAATTTTATTTCAAAGACACGTTTTCTCTGGTATGCGTCACACAAATCACATCAGTGCTCCTAGAGAAAAATGGACTTGTCTCCGTGTGGAGCACATATCTGTGACAGGGACGTGTGCACAGACCCATTGATTTTAATGGGTCTGCGTATGTCCCCCGTCTCCGGTACGTATTAAAACGGATGTCATACGTACCAGAATGACGGACATGTGAAGAAGGCCTAATAGGTCAAACAGTATTCTCTACACACAGAACGATGGTGAATAAGATCGGATTGTACGTATAGGAGACAATCAGTCGCACAGCTCCCGTTTACACAGATGTGCTGCCGATAAAAGATGATGTGAATGCCGGCATGAACAACCCAATCACCTGAACTAATGATTGTCAACCCATTTATACGAAAAATCGAACCATAGTTCTAGTCTCAATTATGGGCTCGTATAAATGACCCTTTAAGCTGTGTGCGAAGTAAAGGCCGCCATACACATTAGATGGCTGTCGGCCGTACGATGGTTCACCCATTCATTCGGTAGACAGCCTTCTTGGCCGACTCTTTGAAACATGGAAGCGTTCATTCAGCCGAGCACTTCTGTGTGCTCTATGAGAAAGCCGCTGCCAGCAGATAGCTCTCCAAGAACAAAGCGATCAGCAATCTAAAATCAGACATGCCCAATCTAGACCACCACTGGCAATCAGTTGTTTGCCACAGTGGTGGAGACAGAAAAGGGCCTCTGTGCAAGAATAATATAGGAGCCATTTGCAGCCCA
>NC_134357.1:51025426-51102926 GCF_048569485.1 Anomaloglossus baeobatrachus | reverse complement strand
TGAGGGGACCTTCACGGACCTCACTGACCCACAGATCTGGGGGCACTAGCTATCATGCTGATTCTATACATACCTTTAGTTGTCAGCTACGATGTATGGGTTTTGAAACACAAGCAAGTAAAGTTTGTAAACTGAGCAGTTTTTTGAATGACAGCAGCTGCCAATCCGCTGAAAGCTGAGGTGGGTATTCATAGTGATTCCCACCCTCATGCCTATCTGTCCTCCCCGTTATTTATACTAATTCTATTATAGAACCATTTTACTAAGTGACTAGAAGGACCTGTGCTGATGTCATATTCATATGATCAGAAGGGGCGGGGCCTCAGCCAACTTAGCTGATACCAGGAAGCAACATTATTTTTCTGTTGGCTGAGGTCCTGCCCCTTCTAGTCACATGGGTATGACATCAGCAAAGGTCCTTCTAGTCACTTAGTAAAACGATTCTATAATACAATTAGCATTAATAACAGATTTGGGGAGGATGGACAGGCAGGGGGGCAGGAATCGCTATGAATACCCACCCCAGCTATCAGCTGATTGGCAGCTGTTGTCATTCAAAAAGCTGCTCATTTTACAAACTTTACTTGCTTGTGTTTCAAAACCTATACATCCTAGCTGACCACTAAGGGTATGTATAGAATCAGCCTGATAGTGCCAGTATAGCACTGGCTTTAGGTTATAGAGGAAAATCTAATCTGTTATGTCTGTTATGCTGTTTTATATAGAAGACAGAAGGACCATGGAGACAAAGACCTGACCCCACAATGCCTTAGATATACAAAGACAAGGCCTCACTGACTATAAGTTTTCTCTGGATCTTTGCTGCTATTCACAGATTATACTTGACAACAGGCAGTGGATAGCACAGAAGGGAGACACTAAAGGCCGCTTTACACGCTGCGACATCGCCCTCGCCCCCGTCGTTTGTTTGTCATGGGAAAATCGCTGCCCGTGGCGAACAATATCGCTGGTACGCGTCACACGTAATTACCTTTCTAACAACGGCGCTGTGGCCGGCGAACAACCTCTTTTTTAAGGGGGAGGTTTTTGCGGCGTCACAGCGACGTCACACAGCAGGCCTCCAATAGAAGCGGAGAGGCGGAGAGCAGCCGCATGAACGTCACTCCCACCTTGTTGCCGGAGGACGCAGGTACGCTGTTGTTCGTCGTTCCCGGGGTGCCACACGTAGTGATGTGTGCTGCCTCAGGAATGACGAACAACCTGCGTACCAAACGAGCAACGATTTTTGGTAAACGAACAACGTGTCAACAACCAACGATTTTTGGCAATTTTCGAATCGTTAGCGGTCGCTCGTAAGTGTCACACGCAACGACGTCGCTAACGAGGCCGGATGTGCGTCACAAATTCCATATCCCCAACGATATCTCGTTAGCGATGTCGCTGCGTGTAAAGCGGCCTTTAGTGGTTAGCACTTTGGAGTGATTTTTCGGGGATTGTCAACAAAATTTTTGAATTACGTGATTTGCGTTCTATTTATCCCTTTATCTATCAAATGAGATCAAGTTGTCTGACAGTACAGAGACCATTGTTGACAAATTCCAATCGTCTGTTTTCCGTTCTCGGCTTCCCTTATTATTTTGCAGTGAGCATTGTGCAGATTTATTCGTTTGTTGGCCGAGAAGAGCTAATCTGTCACAACAATAACAATGGCTTCACACACATAGAATCAGCAGTGACGAGGGGTGGCATTGTGTAATGAAATAAATCACACAATCCTATTCAATGAGTATTAGAAAAATCCACGTTCGGAGAGTGTCGCTTTAATTTCCCTGTAATTTCTTCCCCTCGCGTCTGGGGATTCATTCTTGAACAATTTTCCTGTCAGCATTATTAGCTAGGAAGCTTGTGAGTGCCACAGATATTGTACCTTTCAGATAATAGTTGGAAAACGCTCTATAATTTATGCTTCACTTTCAGCCGGTCGGGTCAATGGAACTTGAGAATGTGAAAAATGTTCTGCCGCAGCATATCGGTTCCAGCAAAGATCTTTCAAGTGCAGATATTTGGGAATTTGCATATTACTCCTCGTCACTTACAAGTAATCTGCCAAACTGATGAAATTCAATGAGGTGCATCTTTTTGAGCACAAACTCATTTGACTTTACAATTACAACCAAAACCCTTGAGTGGTAAAATGCTGAACTGCATCTCTATAAATACTCCCTTCATTTTCTGGAAGAGGTAAATGCATAAAAAATCCATCCTCGCTCCATATATCCATGTTTGGATGTTAATACTAGACAAAAAAATGTGACAATTACTATTCTATACAATTGCTTTGCATCTCTTGTAATCAGGAGACTGCTTACTGCAGAGGGACAGAGTATCCTCTGTGGATTACATATTCTCCAATACGTATGGTTGTTTAAATCTGTAAACCAAAAGGCAAACAAAATCGAATCCTACTCCAACTGTTCCCAACAATAGTCTCTGGGCAGTGGCGTAACTAGAGTCCGATGGGCCCCGAGGCAAAGTTTGAGCCTGGCCCCCCCCACATCGGGTCAGATGTATGGGCCGTTGAAGCTTAGTAAATCCTATAAAGACATATGAGTTGCCATCCTCCCCCTCCATTGTGTTGTACTGAGCCCCATGCCCCCCATCTTGGTGTATGACCTCATCATGTCTATATTCTGGAATATATGGTCCCATCCTGGTGTATATGTACCCATAATGGCTCCATCCTGGTATATATGTCCACATAATGGCACCATCCTGGTATAGAAGTCCCTATCATGGCACCTATAATGCCGCCATCCTGGTATACATGTGGAGGGAACGGGGCAGGTAGGTGTACTCATGTGTGCAGGGGTTGCCAGGCCGCAGTGCAGCCACTCGGAAACTTCTTGCCTCCCATTCGCCGCTCCACTGCAGGGGTGCTTTTGTCGCGGGCGGCGGGGCGCTGTGCTCGCTAACGTTCGGGTCCGGAGCTGCTGCTGCTGCTCGATGGCTCGAGCGGTGGGCCGGATCCGGGTACTCGAGCGGCGCTCCTCGCCCATGAGTGAAAAGGGGGTGGTTTGTTTGGGGATTTAGTCCGTGATGCCACCCACGGGTTGTGGTGAAGATGGGCACCACCGCTGCTGGTGACGGGGATCCCGGGAGCGATGGTAGGGAGCAACTGGGATGTTGTTTTCCCCCTCCGTGGGTAGGGGTTGGTGGTCCTGGGGCCCGGTGGTGTGACGGGGAGGCAGGGTCGGTGAGGTGCAGGGTTGCAGGGACAGCGCGGCGCGGTGCCGGATGGCACGGGTGTACTCACTCAGCAAAAGATGCACAAAGTCTGCGGTAAACCAAACGGCTGGATGGACGGGTCCCGCACCCAGCTGCAGTGTCTCTCCCCGGACAGGTGATGGTGGCTGTCTCTCCCTGCACCTTTGTGTACTGTGTTGACTCCAATGGCTTCCCAACGGTAGTCCGCTCCCCGGTGTGTAGATACCAGATGAGCCCGTTTTGCCCGCAGGCGCTGGCCCTTGGACTTCTAGCCGGTGGCGGTGGCTGTATGTCCTCACTGTGTGAGTGGTTGCCTTCAATCGGGACTTGGTTGTTAGGGAACCCCGGGGGTTCCTGTCACACTTGGATTTGACTGTTAACGGCGGCTCCAAGCCTGGTCGGGGTCCGATGGCCCTGCCTGGGTGTGCTTAACTTCACCCCGTTCCCCAGTTCGGTATCGGTGGGTAGTCCTTACGGCTCTGCGGAGTTCCACCAACTCCTGCAGACGGCCACCACCGTCTGCCAACCTTGCTGTCAGTGTCTGGGCTCCGACCCAGACACTCGCAGTACGTGACCTCTCACTTTCACCTCCTCAACTATCTGACCGCTTTTCCCGCCTCCAGGCCTGTGAACTCCTCGGTGGGTGGGGCCAACCGCCTGGCTCCGCCCCACCTGGTGTGGACATCAGACCCTGGAGGGAGGCAACAAGGGTTTTGTGTCTGACTAATGTAACAGTCCGGGGGTGTGTGTGTGTGTGTGTTTTGTCTGTGGCTACCTGGCTAGTCCAGGGCGCCACATTTTCACCACAGTCCATTCTTTCTCTGAGTCAATAAAGCAGACACTGGTGTATTTTCTTCAAACATGTGCACTTTACTGATCTTCATTACAGGGACTTTTTCCACATGCATAACACAGGCACTGCTCCTGGTCCCGACGAGGTTCCCTCCAGACTCCAATCCACCATTTAATTGACCGGCTGACCGCTTTCCTGGCACCTGAGATCAATCAGACATTACTAGGACCCTCATACTCCTGTCTGAAGTCACGCTGCATGAACCGATTTAAATAGTCCTTAAGCCTATCTGTCCCACCCATAGAGATTTGCTTGCGCTTTGAAAGGGCTCAGTGCAACTCCTCCGTTCGTGCTTCTGGCCAGGATCTACCCTTCTCCGTTAAGGCCCACTGACCTTCAGTCTCGCAGGGGATTTTTTTGGGTTTTCTATTGAGGAAAGAACTTACACTACCTCAACCTCGACCAACCGGACTCAACCTCTCTTCTGGGGACGCAGTTATGACAGTCCCCTTAAGAGCAGGACCCCGCGTGTCCGGTGTCAAAGGGTTGACCTTTAGGATCGTTGATAATAGAATATTTGGGCTTGTTCTCTCCATCTCCAATCGGGGACTCTCCTACCCTCTTTCTGCATCCTGTCCTATATATACCCTATATTCTTCCTTTCACTTAACCCTTGTTCTGCCTAGCCAGGTGCCAGGATGTCGTCACTAACCACATTGCCACATTGTGGCCATTTACAAAATACACATTACAATTTATTACTTCTGATAATCCTTTCTGCGTGCTGGCTACTTCTGCACATACATGTCCCCACAATGGCTCCAGCTTGGTTTATGTCTCCATCCTGGCTGCATCCTGGTACATATTATACCCCTTGGCGCCACACACATTAATAAAATGAACAATTTTACTCACCTTCCCCCCCGCTCCCTGGTGTCCTCCTTCAATGATATGGCATGCCGCATCTGGCCAGTGTGCAAGTGGCACAACAAATAACATCACTGTCATGCGCAGCACGCCCACTTACAGCGCAATCGGCTGCCAGGTGCAGGTATATTCTCTGCTCCTCTTGCCCTGGATTATGGGTGTGAGGAGCAGTGAATATTCATAGTCTTAATTGGCGGCCGGTACATCGCAGTGCAGGGACATGATGGGTCTCTGTGCTGCGATGCATTTCATCTGGATGCACGCGCTTGGACGTACATCCAGCTGAAACAGGAGCTGGGGACAGCGGGCCCCCTATATCCCTGGGCCCGGTCGCTATCATTACACCCCTGTCTCTGGATTCCAAAATTTCAAGGAATAATGGTCTAACATGTATCCCACTATTCTATTTATTACCCATAAGATTGATGGACATAGCTGAAAGCAGTTCTCTTTTCAAATATTGGAGTTTAGACCCCATTGCTCAAAATCAGTGGGGGTCCCAATAGTCCCCCCAGTGATTAGCACCTTAACTTACATGGTAAATCGTTATGTTGGACCAACCTCTTTAGAAAAAAAAAGTGATTACAAATCCCATATTGAAGATCAAATATCCAAATATCAATATAAACATTACAAGTAACATTGTTGATAAAATCAAGCAAAATGGGCATCAATATTAACCCTAGAACGCATACCTGGGGCCTCGCAGGCCTGCTAGCTTACTTGTTTTCTGTTGTAGATTTCTATGGTTGCACGTTCTAGGGTTAAATTACCTGCTCCATCGCTTCTAATCCACCCGAGAACGCTCACTGACTTTCTATTGTTCCTGCTGTCAGTATTCATTGGTATAGGTAGCTTTCCTGCTGGATTCATCTCTCCCCCTTTTGGACCCAGCAGGAGCTCACCTTCCACCCAGCTGCTGATCATCAGCATTATCTTGGTGCTTAAATACCACTTCCTTACTTGGACTGGTGCTAGTGATATTTTTAGTTCATTCGAACTTTGGTTGCAAGCAGGTGGCTTGTACTCCTCTATGTTATTGTTGCTCAAAACTTTACTGAACTTCTACCTGAGTCATCTGTGGATAAGTAGTTCATGCTTTTCCCCCTCTGTGTTCCCCCTGTGTCTTCTATAGTTGTTTAATGGGGATGAAGAAGAGCTCTTCCCATCCATTTCCTATTTAGGGCCCATCAATAGGGATACCAGTATCCGGCTTGGCGCATAGGTGCGGAACCTATCTAGTGTGATGAGCTCGTGACCCCAGGGACCAGCAGTAGGTTTGGTCAGGGATCACCATCTTCCCTTTCCCTAGACACAGGGTTTCCCTTACCTTTTGCTGTTCGCTTAGTACTTTCCTGTACCTAGCGTGACAGGATGGGCATGGGGTGGGAATTCTTCAAGATGACAAAAACATATTATATGTGTCATCTTGAAGCATGTCCCATCCCATTCCCATCCACATGTAAACTCCATCTTTACATGTCTGTTCTTGTACATGCTAGCATTCCCTATCTGGAGCATCTTTACGGTATATTGCGCCGTTTCTCATCGCTGGAGTAAAGGGCTCTGCCCCTACATCATGCTGCTCTCAATTGCAGTATCAGAAATCCAGGTAACAGATTCCCTTAAAGGGGTTTTCCCACAAACAAAGTTAATTTTGAGAGTTGATTTTAATCAAAAGATCTTGTAATAATAATAATAAGTTTCACAACTGGATGAGTTTAAAAATAATATTCCTGTGCTGCGATAATCTTATATATGTGTCCTGCTATGTTCTGTGTAATGGCCATGTCTGACCGTACAGGGACATGGTCTGATCATACCACACCTCCTGTGCAGGGGAGGACACAAGGACACAAAAGAGAGAATATAAGCAGGACAGCACGAGATCATAGCTGATTCTTCTTGTGAGGTAAAGCATTTCCATGCCTGTTTTTTAAAAAATGTTTTACCTCAAAGGAAGAATCATTTGCAATCAGATGCTGTAATGTCTGTATACGGATTTATGTCCTTCCCTGCCCAGGAGATGTGGTATGATCAGACCATGTCCCTGTACGGTCAGACACGGCCATTACACAGTACACAGCAGGGACACATATATAAGATTATCTCACCACAGGAACATTTTTTTAAAACACATCCAATTGTGGAAATTATTATTATTCCAAGATCTATTGATTAAAATCAACTTTGTTTGTGGAACAAACCCTTTAAAACACAAGTTGTGCTGAATCTTTTCAAGCCTTTATTAATCCGTTCAGCTTCTTCTGCTCTATAACAGGCTGGCAATAGACTGCACAACACTTCCAAGCTGACATATTCCCTAAAATATACAGCACCATGATTTGCAGCCTATCACTTGTTTCCGCTTTTTTACACTGTTTGAGGATATTGATGATAAAACGGTGATTGCTTCTTTATAGCAGATCCATAAAAGAATAACACATAAAAGTAATCAAGGCCCTCTTGTTCATCACAGAATGTGCTAAAACAACAAAATTAAGCCTAAAACATAGCACGAGCCCAAAGAATTTCTAGTGTATAAACTTATGCTGCCATCTATAAGCTGCAACATTGGTGACAAGTGCACCAACAATTTTTATATTTTCAAGTATTAAAGGTAATCTGTCAGCAGGTTTTTGCTCTGTAATTTGATGATGTAGGGGTTAAAACACAGAATTGTGCAATGTGTCATTTTAGGTCTCTAGTTGATTATTACTGCAAGGTATGGAGCTTACACAACTGCTAGTCCGACCTTGTCCCATCCTGTGATAAGCAGCTCACTCTCAATAGACTGTGTACATAGAAAGTCTGTTTTGGGTGGGGTTAGCTTTCTCAAATCTGCTTCATCATACAATTAAGAACTCTAATTGTGTCACAACTGCTGCACCCAGTAAACTAAGCGATACGTATTTGGATTCAAGGTCTCTTTTCCTACATTATGCTGCTGTTAGATGAGCTAGCAAAAACCTCTAGCTAGATTCCCTTTAATACAGAAGCACCTCTTTTTATACACAGCTTAAGCAGTTTGAATAGTCCTCATGTGACATTTATATGTGATTTGCACACTTACAGTCACATGCCAACGAGTTGCCCTTCCTGATTCTCTCAATGTTCAGTACATCCCCTGCTTCAATGAGAGAAGCAAACAGAAAAAAGCTGTGGAAATAAAAGCGCAGATAGGGTATTACCCCAATATATGCGGGGTGAGGAGAGGGGAGTAATAATACTCACCAGATGCAGTTGTGACAGTCACAACTACTTTACTCGCGTGTATAACTTTGATCAAGGCTGCAGCCACCCAAACGGCAGATAACAGAGAGGGGTAGAGAGGGGTGATTAATGCCGCGCCAAATGATCACTGTTCAAATGTCAGATTAACGTGTCTTTATTGTTGGCATAGGTCTACGCGTTTCAGGAGCTCAGCTCCCTTCCTCAGGACCGTCAAGCACCAAAGAAACATCAAATCTCAGATCATCACCAGAACAACATCAGTACAGGAATACAGCACTCAAAACACCAGCAGTACAGAAATACACCACCAGAACCACCATCAGCACATGAATACACCACTAGAACACCAGTACATGATTACACCACTGAAATCACTGTCAGTACAGGAATACATCACCAGTACCACCATCAGTATAGAAATACATCATAAGAAACATAACAGCATAGAAATACAGCATCACAACTACAAAATATGACACCCTATGCTGTCCCTTTTATGGTACATGCTCTCCATACTGTATACTCCTATAAAATATTGCCTCCATACTTTTCGGCCTTATGAACTCTAACCTACACTGTCTGCTCTTATTAGCTATAACCACCACACTAACCCTAGCTTATGTGTTCTCCACCATGCTTCCTTCTCTCATATTGGACCCCTCTTCACACTTTCTCCTCACAGTGTGTCTCCCCTTTGCTTCTCAGTCTCTATGCTTTGCCTCCTCTTCAGACTCCCCCCTTCATTATACTTTCTCCTACTTACCGTGCCCTGACAGTTTCCCCTCTAAGTACTATCCCACAATAGTCAGTTTCTATACTGTGACCCCCTCACACATTTTTTCCCGTACTGTCCCCTCACCTTTTCCCTAATACTGTCCACTTAAAAATTTCTCCCATGCTGACACTTCACACCCCCTATACAGCCCCCTCACACATTTATTCCCTCATACTGCCTCATCATACTTTTCACCCCATACTGTCTCTTTACACTTTTCTACCCCTCATATTGTCCGCTCACAATTTTCTCTTCCATGCTCTACCTTCACACTTTTTCCCCATTATACTATCCCTTCACATTCCCGCACATACTATCCCCTCATACTTTTCACCCACCATATTGTCCCTTCACACTATCCCATTCTCCACCTCTTCACCCAATTAAACTCCTCTGTGTCTTCAGCTCCATTGGAGCACTTACCTTATCACTGACGTTGTCCTGACCCAAAAATACCGGTGGTCTGGGCTTCAGTGGTACTCGTGCCTGAAAGACATGAGTACAATTGAGTGCAGGGGCCCTTCAATTTTAATGTTATCTGAGATGGCTCTCAGTTTGACAACCGGCTTGGAGAACAGCCAATTTGCACTCTCAGGAGGAAGTGGGGGCATTGGGAAAATGCTGCACCCAGGAGACAGTTTAAACTTCCTCATTAGGTGGCCTGATGGAGCTCCCCTGCTGGCTGGTCCCACCTGTTCCCCCCTAGATATGCAGCTGATTAATAACACTAAGTTCCTAATTTATGACGCCTTAGTGTTATGGTGAACACTCTGGGATGTTCACAAGTTGCCTGCTCCTGATCTAATTAGTGTGGATCAAGTTCATGCTTAAAATAATAACATCAAAGGGTCAGATGTAACGTCTCCTTGATTAGAAATTGGCACCAAGAGCTTTATTCCAACTGAAAACATGGACTTATATAAACTAGGAAAAGGGGCATTGGCGGCTCTACAGTGGGCATGTCCGGATGTGTCCATTGGTCAGTGGGTTAGTCAATGGGCTAGTCCATAGGCTGATCCATGGCCGGTCAGTGGGTTGGTCTGTGAGGTCATCAATGGAGTTGTTCCATTAGGTCATCAGTGGGGTGGCCCTCTAGTTCGGCCAGTGGGTCATTTTTCCTTATATGGTGATTCTTCTTACATCTGGACATTCTTTGCAATATGGTATAGTGTGAAGAACAAGAAATGGCAGCCATCTTTAATGTGTGTCACATGATGATATATCTGAACTATGTAAGGCGAAATAATACGTTTCATCAGTGATTTCCCACAACCCCCTACGTCTCATTGTTGATTAAGTATTTGATCCAATGGCCCTTGACAACTGGCTTGGAGAACAGCCGATTGCCACTCTCGGGGGAAGTGGGGTCAGTGGGAAAATGCTGCACCCGGGAGACAGTTTGAACTGCCATGTTAGGCCGGTTTTACACATCCGGCATTTTGCCGCTTTGCTGGATCTGTCACACTCCAGTACAGTGCACTACAGTACAATGGCATCACGGCAAGCTCCGGTCACATGCTCCAGTCACATGACAGCATGTGATCAGAGCTTGCCGCGATGCCATTGTACTGTATTGCACTATACTGGAGCGTGACGGATCCGGCAAAGCGGCGAAATGCCGGATGTGTGAAACCGGCCTTAGGCAGTCCGATGGAGCTTCCCTGCTTGCTGTGCCCTAGTTGTTCCCCCCTAGATATGACCCTGATTAATAACACTAATTTCCTAATTTATGATCCCTTAGTATATTTGTTTGTAAAGCTAAGTGAAAAGGTTTTGGTACCGTATTAGCCAGTTGAAAAATTATTGAATGTTCTCAGTGAGAGAAACAAAATTATAATCTTGTGATACCTTTTAATGGCTAACTAAAATAAAATAAAGTGATGTTACAAAGCAAGCTTTCGAGACATCTCAGGTCCCTTCATCAGGCATGGTATGACAAAATATCTGAAGAAACACAAATATATGTACAAAAAGACATTAAATGTCTTTTATTATGCCATCCCTCTGCTCTGTTTGTGCATATATTTGTGTTTCTTCAGATATTTTGTCATACCATCCCTGATGAAGAGACCTGAGATGTCTCGAAAGCTTGCTTTGTAACATCACTTTATTTTATTTTAGTTAGCCATTAAAAGGTATCACAAGATTATAATTTTGTTCCTCTCACTGAGAACATTCAATAATTTGTAAAGCCAGTAACAAATTGTATATTCCTATATCATATTGTGCCGAATAGATATGCAGTCAACGGTGGATTAATGGTTAAAGAAATAGAACATTTATGTTGAACAGTGGAAAGCACATCCCTAATGGTCTATAATGCACAAACCGTATTATAGCTTTTATCAGTGGCGTGCCTACCATCGAAGCAGACAAAGTCACTATTAGGGGTCAAATGGGGCCGGCAATGAAATGCTCAACATTTACAGTATTTTTTTTTTTATTATTTTCATAGTGTATCCGAGACAGCTACAAATCCCCTGCTTCTCTTTACACAGTCATAGTTATAAAGTTCAGTTTACCTTCAGCTTCCTCCAGGGTGAGATCACTGAATATAGATGAATGCAATAAGAGTTGGGAAAAGTAATATACAGTGTTTATTTTGAAGGAAAGAATAGGAATGCAGACGAGGAGACAAAATATATTCTGCTACTGTATATTAAAAGAATAAGAAAATGTATCACAACAGTAAAAAAATAGTGTAAGGTGTCATCATGATATTGAAATGATACCATTCTGCATATAAACCCATACCACTACAATGACTGAATACCAGAGCGATTGTAAATAATGCCTAAATAATATTTTGTTAGATACTATTATTATTCTTATTATTATCCTATTATAATTGTATAATATAATATAAAATTATCCTATTAAACTATTATATAGTATAGATAAATATTGTGACTCTTTAATGGCGCGGTTGATACTTTTAAACCCAGCATAATCCATGCACTGTATGGACTGTATAGATAAACATGCCATTATAAAAAGGCCCCCTATGGGTATTTTGCACAATAAAAGGGTAACTGTAGTTTCAAATAACTTGTCAGAATGAATTGCACTGTGTGTACAGGAATAATTTTAACGCTCATCGCTGGTGATGGTAAGGTGGCGAGCACCAGTGGACCCACTAAACCATAGGGGCTTGCTCTTTAGCGAGAAGGGGCTTGACTAAGTACCCGCCGTGAGGTGGGTGCCAGGTGCCACTCCCAGGACAGGGACTGGAACTGGGAAGGAACAACCACAGGAAGGTCAGTCTCCAGTCAAGGAAACCGCCTATACCAAAACATGGTATCCATCCACAGACAGCTGTTTCGGGGTATTTGCACCTCATCAGTGTGGAGTAGGAAACTGGCTAGTGGGAGTAATGCCTAGTAGAGGACTACATAGGTAAGGATGGTTAACTTCGGGGAGATCAACATCCAACACCGCGGAGACACCATCACGTGTTTCTCAATGCAGTGACACTAGAACAAGGCCCCCTGGGAAAATATGCAAAACAAGAATGCCGCGGAGACACCATCACATATTTCTCAATGCTGCATTGAGAAACACGTGATGGTGCCTCCGCGGTGTTGGATGTTGATCTCCCCGAGGTTAACCATCCTTACCTATGTAGTCTTCTACTAGGCATTGCTCCCACTAGCCAGTTTCCTACTCCACACTGATGAGGGGAAAATACCCCGAAACAGCTGTCTGTGGATGGATACCATGTTTGGTATAGGCGGTTTCCTTGACTGGAAACTGCCCTCCCATGGTTGTTCCTTCCCGGTGAAAGACCTGGCTAGTTTGTTGCCAGCATTGAGAAACATGTGATGGTGTCTCCACGGCATTCTTGTTTAGGGACTGGAACTGTGACAGCTGACCCCCAAGGAAAGGACATACACAGGTGCAGACTAGCAAAGTCTTTAGGGTAGCCAGGGATCACTGGGAATGCTGAGGCAGATAGCATGGCCAGGGTGGACAGGAAGAGTCTTTAGTGAAGATAAGGACCACCAAAAAGGCTGAGGCAGATAGCACGGCCAGGATGGACAGGCAGAATCTCTGGTGTAGAAAGGGACCACTGGGACATCTGAGACAGATAGGACGGACAGGCACTGGGGTACCGACAGGGCTGGGGAACAGGAATAGGAAATGGATACAAGTAGGGACACGGACAGGGGACAAGGGAACCTGACAACTAGCTGGCTAGAGAATTCAACACTAACTTACACCGTTGCTCAAGCACCTCCCTTAGTGGGAGAGTGCCTTAAGTACCCAGTGCTTTTCATTGATAGGCTGAGAGGCACTTTCAGGAAATGATGCCCTTGCTCTTTAAGAGAAGGCCAGCTGTGCACATGCATGCCCTAGGTGCACTCCCAGAGGATCTGTGCAGTGTACAGGCCCTTAGAGGGAGAAGCAGGGGAGGTCCACGTGGAGAACCGGAGGGGAAGCTAGACAGGGCAGTGAGAGCCGGCCGCACCGGTAAGTGAATCGGCGTCCCTGCAGGGAGGATGGTGAGCAGTTCAGGGACACCGGCGCTACAAAAACAATCTTTCTGGACATTTTATGACTTGCATGTTTCACCAGTATTTCTGTAAATTTACAATTGACTCTGGGCTAGTGGTTGGAAACAAGCTGCTATGATGTCTCCCATACACAGCAAATCCAGAATGTGATTCCTGCTGAATCAGCAGCAGTTTAGAGGAATTTATACAGCAGGACTGAGCAGTATAGCTGTGAATCCATCTGTAGCAAAAGCTAATATACCTGCTTGAAAGCAGCAGCGTGATGTTTTTCGATGTCTTTAGCTCTGCTTCGCCCTCCTCCTCCCCTTCCTTCTCTATAGACTTCAATAAGCTGTGTAACCTGCCATGTTTGCAGTTCTTTAACAGTTTTCTTCAAGTAAATGATTTTCAGGAGGCAGCGGAAGTATAGAAAAAAAATTTCCCTGCTGAGATATATTATAAAGTTTCAGATATACGCTTGTACAATTGATTTATGCAAACATTCTTTGGTGTATAGTGCCCATTGTAGTATACAGTTTTATATTTATTGAACTGGAAAATCAGTATACTTCAGTTCTGTAGAGCTCGGTGTCTCTTGTCTCTACAGAGACGACAACTTACTCACCGCCTCAATTGGGTCACGTCCTCACCCTCACTTCCCTGGCCATCCGCATGTGCTGCTGCCTACTTTCCCCTCCCGGGCCCTTTACATAGTGCACAGGGTTCTCGGTAGTGCAACTCAGATGAGCGCGCACACTGGCCCTCCTCTTAAAAGGCTGGCTTGCCATTTCCCAGAAATGCCTCTCAGTCTATGGCTGAGAGGCAATGTGTATTTAAGGCATCCTCCCATTAGGGGAGGTGCCTGCGCAACACATTCAGTTAGTCAGTATTCCAGTCTGCTAGCTAGATGTCAGGTCCTGTTATCCCTGTGTCCATCACCTAAGTCTGCTTTCCCATACCTGCCTATCCTTGTCATGTCCACCAATCCTGTCCATACCCACCTGCCCAGCCTACCTCAGTCACCCTGCCTGTACCTGTCTATACCTGAGTCAGTCACCTGTCCTGGGGGTCAGCTGCCACAGTCCCGGTCACTGCCCTGGGTGTGGTACCTGGCGTCCACCTAGCGGTGGGCACTTATTTAAGCCCCTCCCATTAAAGAGTAAGCTCAGGTCCCCTCTGTGGTCCAGTGGGTCCATTAACCCTGCTCACTGCCCCTACACCGGCCGTGAGCGTTACAAATACAGGTTTTTCCAGACTTGTAGATTTTCTACTGGTTTGAGCTTGGAAACAGTACAAATTCTTCCAGCCTTTTCTAAGACTAATTTCTCATTTGTAGCAGTCCCTTGTGAAGACTTTTTCCTCTTCCAAAAGCCGCTGACGGCTTAGTTAATGTAATGCCTTGGCTGATGGCGTAATTGCGCCGGTGATTCAGCCACTCGGTAAATTCCAGTGCTAGTATATAGCAATAAACATTAAGTATATGGTTCCTAAGAACTTCACCTATATTCTTGACTCCCATCCTGCCATCACGAGATATGTACATGGCCTGCAGAATAGTCTGTCTGGCATGCCCACGTTCTTCGTGATCCAGCCCTTGCTGGCTCTGTTTTTATGTGGGCTCCTTATCTCAGAGTAACCAACTGATCTGTACCTTCTGTTACTCCGACTTGCCAAATTTTGTCAAGACGACTGTGATTAACATATTTCCTTTTCTGTCAGCTTTGCAGTATACTTACAAAGGGGATTAATTTAACTGTAAAGCGTGAAAATGCTTAACTAATGCACAATAATGGCACAAGTTCTATAGGGAGACACAATCTTTAAAAGTTTTAAGTAAACTTTCTAATATTATATTATTTCAGCTCTTCTGAATTTTTTAAACCTACATAGTGCAATGTTGGTTATTATGGTTTAACTGTTCCAGTTAATTTTCCAATTTTGTCTGCCATGTTAATGTTGAGAGCGAAATCCACTCCTTCTATGCCTCTGGAACTCCAAATTAATAAGATTTCTTTTGCGAGCCCTCAGGAAATCAATATAGCACACACACTCTGTGTTGTACTGAAAGTTTCTACTTTATTCCATCATGTGACCAGTTTATATAGTACCTCAAACAAAGAAACAACTTCTCCAAACTATGCACCAATAGGAGAAGTAGGGGCGTGGACGGAAATGTGAGACTTTCCCCCATCAGTGTTAGCTGAACCCTATGACATCATTAGATATAAGACAAGATGGTTTCTTTGAAAATAGATTTCTGTTTTCCCACATTGTCCTTCTTCCCACTGTGATATGACTCCCATAATGTAGCCTAAATTTTACACAATTAGAAATGAGTGAACCTGAAATGTAAAGGTTGGGGTTGGCACCAAACATGGAGTTTTAAAAAAAAAAAAGCAGTGTCGGCGTTCGGGTATTGTATGTATGCTGACCATTCAATCGAGCATCGGGTGCTCTGGTACGCTCGATGCTCGGCCTAGTGTGAGCCGCTTGCAGTCTCTGAATTGCTCTCGCTGGGGGTCAAATCAACATTTTTGGATGTAGTGTATACAAAAAAAACTCCTCCCTCCCCCAGAAATGCTCTGTTTATGGCCGGCTGTATGTGTGCGGAGAGCTGAAGTGCCCAATAATTGACTTCCAATGGAGTTTGGGCTCCAAGACCAAGTTCATGTCAAGTCCAGGTCCTGAACTGAATTTTATCTGAAGTCTGGCTGAGCCCGTCAAACTCGAACTTCCACAGGTCCACTCATCTCTACACACAAAGTATATGAGTCTTTAGAAGTATCTCAGCATGGGTAAAGTCTCATTCTAGGACTTACTATGCCAAGCTCTATCTATAGACTGCACTTCCGGATTAGTGACTGCTATCCTCTAATTTATACTATAGAGTTTAAGTATATACTATATGATGCAGAATTTCAGTTCATACAATGCAATAGTGCTTTGTTATGTATCGCCTGCCACCTGCTTGTGATACGTTCCTTCCTGTCAGCTCCCACAATATGGAGTCATGGACGTCCACAATAAACCTCACCTTGGTGACCAAACCTTAGGAGAAACCATCAATATCAGATTGGTTTGGGTCCAACTCACACCACAACGAACAACCAACAGAGAAGTAGGAGCCATGGCAATCTGGAGAAAACCACATCTCCATCATTACTTATCAGACACACCTCTGTACATTTATAGTATCTGTGTCTGATATTGCCGCTCAGTCCTATTCATATCATCACGGTAAATCTATTTAATATTTTTGTGCCTCTACGATTTGCAATGTGCTTGAGCTAGTATACGGTATCATTACAAACTCTCTTCCCTGTAAAATGTAAATATTTGATTCTACAAGTGTTTTACTTTAATTAAGAAGCTATTGTTTTATTATTTTATAGGTCATCAAAAGGTACGCATGCTCTTTGTTGAGAGTTTTCTAAACAGGAGTCTTTAGGGCAATGTTTCCATAGAAACAGTATGCAAAATAGCTCTCCTCCAGAAGGTATACAACTGTTAGTATAGTGCCACCTCTAGGCAGCACAGATGAAATTTATTTCCAGGTAAGGCTGCTTTCACACCTCTGATTTTAGCAGAGCCGGCCAATCCGGCTCTAAAACCTATGCAACGGATGCGCCGACAAAACCGCATCCTTTGCACAAGTTTTTTACATGCGGTCCGTCCGGTTTTTGCTGCTTGCGGCAGGCTAATGAGCATGCGCAGTGGAAAAAGCCACATGCGGCGGCCGGATGTGGTGTTTGCCGCAGGATGCCGCATGCGGCGTCCATAGGCATGCATTGCAAATCTCGCCGCATCGGCCGGATGCGGCACGATGCGATTTTTTTTTGCCGGACAAAAAACGTGCCAGGCAACATTCCATCTGGCCGCCGCATTGGCTAAATCTGCCGCATGCGGCAAAAACCGGATGGATTGCAAGCCCATGCGGCACAATACGGCACTAATGTAAGTCTATGCAAAAAAAACCGCAACCGGCGGCAAAAAAAAACGGTTGTGTTTTTTCTGCAAAGCACCGTATTGTGCCGCACAGGAAAAACCGGATGTGTGAAAGCAGCCTTATAGATCTATTCTCTTACAGATACTTGCCAACTCTTAAGAGTCTGTGTCCAAATATTGTCATGCAAAGCCCTTTCTGTCCATTCCGAAGCCCTATCATTGCTATTTTACCAAACATTTGGATGTCAGGGAAAGATGGAGAATCCTATTTTTACATCTAGAAACCTACGTATTGTTCTGGATTCTGGAAGTTTTCAGGTGGCGCCTTGCACAAGACCTCAGTAGAGTAGGCTGCTGTGTTTTTGCTGCTATTTACAGATGAATTACTGGATTGGTAGGTTAATCAGAATTATTTTTTTATTGTTCTCTAAAGGAGCAAACCAGGGCATATTGCCAATGGTCGAAGGCCACTTGACACCAATGGGATCTGCCATTTGGAGGCCCCAAATCTATATACAGTGCCTTGCGAAAGTATTGGGCCCCCTTGAATTTTTCAACCTTTTCCCACATTTCAGGCTTCAAACATAAAGATAAAAATGTTAATGTTATGGTGAAGAATCAACAACAAGTGGACACAATTGTGAAGGTGAACGAAATTTATTGCTTATTTTAAACTTTTTAAAAAAATAAATAACTGAAAATTGTGGCGTGCAATATTATTTATCCCCTTTACTTTCAGTGCAGCAAACTCACTCCAGAAGTTCATTGAGGATCTCTGAATGATCCAATGTTGTTCTAAATGACTGATCATGATAAATATAAGCCCCCTGTGTGTAATCAAGTCTCCGTATAAATGCTCCTCCTCTGTGATAGTCTCAGTGTTCTGTTTAAAGCGCAGAGAGCATCATGAAGACCAAGGAACACAACAGGCAGGTCCGTGATACTGTTGTGGAGAAGTTTAAAGCCGGATTTGGTTACAAAAAGATTTCCAAAACTTTAAGCATCCCAAGGAGCACTGTGAAAGCGATCATATTGAATTGGGACTATCATACCACTGCAAATCTACCAAGACCCGGGCGTCCATCCAAACCTTCATCTCAAACAAGGAGAAGACTGATCAGAGATGCAGCCAAGAGGTCCATGATCACTCTGGATGATCTGCAGAGATCTACAGCTGAGGTGGGAGAGTCTGTCCATAGGAGAACAATCTAGTCGTACACTGCACAAATCTGGAGTTTATGGAAGAGTGGCAAGGAGAAAGCCGTTTCTCAAAGATATCCATAAAAGGTGTTGTTTAATGTTTGCCACAAGCCACCTGGGAGACACCAAACATGTGGAAGAAGGTGCACTGGTCAGATGAAACCAAAATCGAACTTTTTGGGCACAATGCCAAATGATATGTTTGGTGTTAAAGCAACACAGCTCATCACCCTGAACACACCTTTCCCACTGTCAAACATGGTGGTGGCAGCATCATGATTTTGGCCTGCTTTTCTTCAGCAGGGACAGGGAAGATGGTTAAAATTGATGGGAAGATGGATGGAGCCAAATACAGACCATTCTTGAAGAAAACCTGTTGGAGACTGCAAAAGACCTGAGACTGGGACGAAGATTTGTCTTCCAACAAGACAATGATCCCAAACATAAAGTAAATTCTACAATGGAATGGTTCACAAATAATCGTATCCAGGTGTTAGAATGGCCAAGTCACAGTCCAGACCTGAACCCAATCGAGAATCTGTGGAAAGAGCTGAAAACTGCTGTTCACAAACGCTCTCCATCCAACCTCACTCAGCTCCAGCTGTTTACAAAGGAAGAATGGGCGAGAATTTCAGCCTCTCGATGTGCAAAACTGATAGACACATACCCCAAGAGACTGCAGCTGTAATCGCAGCAAAAGGGGGCGCTACAAAGTATTAACTTAAAGGGGCCAAATAATATTGCACGCCCCAATTTTCTGTTATTTATTTTTTAAAAGTTTAAAATAAGCAATACATTTCATTCAACTTCACAATTGTGTCCCACTTGTTGTTGATTCTTCACCATAACAATAACAATTTTATCTTTATGTTTGAAGCCTGAAATGTGGGAAAAGGTTGAAAAATTCAAGGGGGCTGAAAACTTTTGCAAGGCACTGTATGTACAGCAGAAGTTGGGTGGACTTGAATGGAATGGGCTAACCTGCCGAAGCTGCCCCATCCTGTCTCTGCTGGCTGTTTTACACAGCAGACACCCAGCAGTAACTGATTTGAATTGAGATAGCTCTGATCACAGCAGGTTAACCCCTCAGATAACATGTTATGACTGAACCTAATACTCTCATGGGTATGGATAAACCAGAGGAGATGAAAAACCAGAAATCCACACATCCCAAAACAGGCAAGAACTTGCCCTAGCCCTAACCCTGATTTGTCCTTACCTGACAGCGGAGGTTTGCACCCTAAGATCACGTAATGGCACCCTCACTCGTCGATAACTGATCCTGAGTGCCCTTAACTGCACCTTAAGCTATAAATCAAGTGTAACACAAAAACATCAGTAAAGAGAAATTAAGTGCGCACAGGTAAAGGGTGAGACACAGGGTTAGGAATGTGCAAATACAGTCATACAGGAATGATAGAATAAAAAAAACAAAACAAAAATGATAACAGAATTCGTTGAAACCCTCCCAAACCCAAAAGAAACAGGAGATAAATGGGAAAGGATTCACACAAACAAACTGTGGGGAATAGCAATAGCAATGTTTCAGTAAGAAAATCTTAACCGAGGAGCTGGGTCCACAGACAACCATCCATCTGGAAATATAGCCAGCACTGAGACTGTCATGGGTGTGTCACACTTGACAGACAGTCCTGTGGTGTCCGGCTGTAGAAGGTCGCAGCGTTTGGCTACACAATTTGCTTTATGACTTTCCGTTTTCCCTGCTTGGGGTTAATCCCTGTTGCCTTAGGACCCTGCAGATTTCCTCACCTTTTCAGCTGTTAATCATTAGCACTTCCCTTTGTGTCTTTAAATACTCTCATTCCCTGTTGCTCCCTGCTGGTGATAGGTTTAAAAACCCTTTACAGGTCTTGAGTGCAAGCAGTCGGCTTGAATTCATCTGGAGAAAATTTGTTGTTGTTGCAGATCTCACTGAGTATCTGGAGATATGTTATCCATTTGCAATCCCCTGCATGTATTCCCTGTGCATTCCTTAGAGCTTAGTGGTGTTGACTAAGTGCTCATCCCATCCATTCCCTACCTAGGGCCTATTTGAGGGTCAGACAGTTTCAGGTATCCTGCTCGGTGCAAAGATGTGGAACCTATCTAGGGTGGTGAGGGAAGCCAGGGGCCAGCAGTAGGTTTGGTCAGGGGGTCACAATCTCCCCCTTCCCTAAGCACAGGGTTTCCCTTTCCTTCCCGTACTCCATTCGGTTGGTATTTCCTCATACCTAGTGTGACAGAGACATGTCAGTAGTAAGTATAAATTGGTCCTCCAAAAGTGTGATTGGGCAAACCAATAGAGAAAGTTCACATACCTGAATAGAAGTGAAACAGGAAGACAGAGAATAAGGAAGGAAGACAAGAGATCCTTCAGCAGTTGGGCAAACACAAAGCAGGCTGTGGTCCAACCAAAAATGACCAACAACCAGAGATCATCGGTTCGAACCTCGGAATGGTGCCATGAGAACATGATGAACGGTGACCATTGCATCTAAGTGGTTAGATAGGATGTCTTGTATTGTAGCACCCAGGGGGCAGGGAGAATCAGGCACGGGGTCTCGTATCTGAGCTACTCATCACCGGGCCGGTGTGGTGGTCTGGGATGTCGCGATGGCCTGACTGGCTTCGTGCCCCAAGGTGTACACCAATAAGGAGGGAGGATGATGGGGGTTGTAGTAGGAAGATTGTTGTGATGCCACCTGTGGTACGCGGCCAGAGATTAGCCGCCACTACTTTCACTGTCCTCCGTGGCGGATGATAATAGCAGCCGAAGATGGTATCGCTCCCCACAGGTGGAGCGGGCCCAGGAAGGATGATGAGGGGAGATGTGCTGGAGAACGCCTATGGCCATTGGTGGTGCTGGTAATAAGAGTCCGAGTCAAATGCTGCGATTCCAGGTGTCTTTACTCACTCTTTGTGCTGCTCGCCTGGATAGTACTGGTCACCCACTGGGATGGGCCCAGTTGACCTCGGATAAGTTCGAAGCAGTCATCAGTGTTTGAAAGAAGAAAGTCCTCTTTCAGAGTTGCTCTTCCAGCCGTGAGGAACCTAGGCTGAACGCTCTGCTCCAAGCCGCAGGCCCCGTGAAGAGAAGAGAAGAAAGTGATGGAGGTGTTGTGCCCCAGAACTGGTGTCCCGGGTAGACTGACTGAAGATTGTGTGAGTTGCTCCTACTTCTACCCCAAGTGGAACCCACCCCCCAGGTGGCTGGCTTCAGTGACCAGGGAAGTCCCATGCCTCTTGATGGCCACCCCCCTATTTACCCTGAGTCAACCCCCCCCCCCCTGTGAGAAGGCTCCTAAGCTATATGTAAAGTGTGAATATGGAACACTGGTGATTAACCCCCTCCTTACCCGAGGCGAATATCGCACCCTAACTAAGATGCAATACTCTGTGGCGACTGGAGCCTCAGGGGCGCCACAGTAACATACCTATCGGATGCCACCAATTTGATCGCAAGAACCAATTGAGTTGTTTATTTGCAAGAGTGTATGAGGAAACCCCAATTTTGACCTTTGCTATGTGGTTCCGGGATTGAGTAAACGCACCTGGTTTGTGCATTAACTTTCAGGGTTAATGCTGCTCTATAGATGACACTAGAGAGCTATTTTACATCGATATTATTGGCAATTACTATGCTAATTACACTTTTTGGACTATCAAGTCAGTTGTGCTTGAGTAGGTTGCCGAGACCTCCAGGCTGCTCCTCTATAAGCAGGTAGACGAGCAGGTGCATTGGCACGGGGTGCACCTTGAAATCCTCCTCATTTTCAATTAATTTTCTGACAGAATGTTTTATTGCTGGCTTGCAGTGTAAAACCCATATTAAGTATCTGTCACTTTGCAATAATGAATGTTTTTCTGTGCAGTAACTAAACTCCTCCATTGTTCCGTGCACAGCAGTCTGGAGGAGTGATATTTCTGGACGTGTTCTCGATGAGCACCACACTTGATGGATGATGGCTTCTTTCTGCACATTACAGTCCTTCATAATCAATGTTTTTACTTGTTTTAACAAATCCAATAAATCTAGCAGAAAACAGTGGAGGGGTATTCCTAAAATGCAGCCCTGTCGCACAGCCACCTTCCTCCCTACCGGCTATGGAAACTCCCACAGCAAGAAATGTTTTTTCCAGATAATTGATTTATCAGAAAACTTCATCAATCACTGCTTCACACAGTCAAAATCCAACTGCTGCAGAGAATAATCTGCCCTTATAAGTATTATTACACCACGTCGGTGGTTGTCAATATCTGTCCTCCTAAATTGTGAAGTAGACCCAGTGATCTTGACTCATAGAGTTTAACAGGACAGAAAGACCCAGTGTCATGGGTGTGTCACATCTGACAGACAGTCATGTGGTTTCTGGCCATAGAAGGTCACAGTGTCTGGCTGCGGAGAATGCTCCCTGACTTTCCATTGTTCCTGCTGTCAGTATTCATTGGTATAGGTAGCTTTCCTGATGGATTTATCTTGTTCCCTTTTGGATCGAGCAGGAGCTCGCCTTCTACCCAGCTGCTGATCATCAGTATTCCCTTGGTGTTTAAATACCCCCTACTTCCTTTGGACTGTGCTGGTGATATTTTCAGTTCCTTCAAGCCAAGGTTGCAAGCAGGGGGTTTGTACTCCTCTGTTGTATTGTCGCGGGCGGGGAGGAGGGTGTCGGCACACTACGCTCACCCCTTCTGCTCGGGTCCCGGCAGCTGCTCAGTGGTGGCTCGAGCTGTGGGCCGGATCCCGGGGTTCCTCGAGCGACACTCCTCGCCCGTGAGTGAAAGGGGTTTGTTGTTGGGTGTGGGGGATTGTTATAGTTCGTGACGCCACCCACGGTTGTGGTGATTGCACCACCGCTGCTCTGAGTGGGGATCCCGGGGATGGTGATGGGGAGCAGCCAGGTGTTGTGTTGCCCCTCCGTGGGTAGGGGTTGGTGATCCCGGGGCCCGGTGATGGTTTGTGAGGTGCGGGGCCTGGTGGGCGCAGGGACGCGGGGGCAGCGCTGTGCCTTGCGGCACTGTGGTACTCACTCAGCCTGAGACATGGACACAGTTTGTACGGTAAACCAAACGGCTGGTAGTACGGTCCTACAGACGGCTGCACCTGCACTCCCGGTAGGTGACGGTGATGTCCCTCTTCCTTGCACCTAAGTTTGACTGATGGTAGCGGTGGATTCCCTCCGGTTACCCGCTCCCCGACTGCAATCTGGGCCGGAGGAGCTCTACACTTTGCCCGCAGGCACTGGCCCTGAGAAACTGGTGCCTTGGCGGTGGCGGTGTCTCTCTGCTTCAGGTTGGGCTGTTGCCGTCAATCGGGACTTGGTTGCTGGGGGATCTACGTCCCCTTCACTGACGGATTCGGCAAATTTGGCGACTCCTAGCCTTGCCGGGGTCCGAGAGGCCCCTGCCCTGGTGCTGACTGTCCTTCGGAACACTGCTCCAGACCACCGGGCACACAGCCAACGGGGTCCTTCCAGGAACTTCCAAACGGTCCCCCTCCAGACAGTCACCGCCGTCGCTGACCTTGCTGTTCTGGCCCTCCACAAAGCTGGACCCTTCAGGCTTTGCACACTCTCTGCTCTGTCACCACTTCTTGCTTTCCTCCTTTACTACTCTTCTTTCCTCCACTTTCACTTCTCTGTTGTTTACTCAAGCCCTGCCTGGGCTACTCCTCCACTCCTTCCACTTCCTCCTCCCTAACTGTTCTCCAACTCTCGACTGCCTGGTTTCTCCCGCCTCCAGCACTGTGATCTCCTTGGTGGGCGGAGCCAACCGCCTGGCCCACCCCCTGGTGTGAATCATCAGCCTCTGGAGGAAGGCAACAAGGATTTTTGGTTAGCTGTGATGTGCCTACCTGGAGTGTGGGGTGTGGTGGTGTTGTGACCTGTGACCCCTGGCTTGCCCAGGGCGACACATTCCCCCTTAGCAAAATGCAGACCGTCCGCGGGCTGCCGTCCTACACCGGTTTTATTTTTCTGTAAAAAGGGGATAACAGGGTTAAACAAACAATAATAACATTTTTAATAACTTCTTCCCAAGACGGGAGGCACATTTACTTTTAACGTTGCAACGGTTTACGGTTACGGTTTCCGCTCTCTCCCACCCAAGTAACCTGGCCCTGATGCTGCCCCTATAGCGCAGGCAGCACCCCTTGACCCACAGTCCAGCACACGGTACCCGAGCGGGATCTGTCCTTCCCTCCAGAGGGTAGCCACTGGTTCCTTTGGTGGCTGGGCCCTGGCCTACTCTGCTCAGGGCCCTCCCTCCAACCTGCCTCTCCGGAGGCGGCCTGCGGAAACGGTAACGGTAACCAACATATTTACAAGCCACTAACGTCTGTGGTTGCCCTGCAAGTTCACGGGTTTGTCCATGGATAGTTCCCATGCATTTTTAAACGGTCCCCTCGGGGACAACGGTGCCGGCTCCAGCCGGTTGCAAATCACACGGTAAATCAGGTGAACTTCGGATCATTTTCACTTATCATTTTCAACTTTTTTTTTTTTCAAACTTTTCAAACAACAAACTAACAACCACGCCTTCACTTTTGCGGACCCCTTTTACTCATAGAACGGTCTCCCTGTACCTAAGCGGGGGTCTACCTAGGTTGGAACGGGTGGACCTTCGGGGCCCAGTGTCAGTGTTGCTAGACAGTGGGGTAGAAGGAACAATCGGTTCCTCCTCCCTGCTATAGTGTGGGGCAGGCGGAGGTGTAGGGGGACTGGGTACAGGTTCGTCCCTGGGCACTGGCACTGGTTCTGGTTCACGGTTAACCGCTTCCACTACTTCTTCATCCACGGGTTGTGGGAACAGTATCACTGGAAGTATCACCGCGCCGTTCTGTGTAGGCCAGTTTGCTGGGAAGTCACCCATCACAGTGTGGATTACCTCTGCCGCCTTTTCCACTGGTGGAGGAACCGGTACTTCAGCCTCTGCCTTCAACGCTGGTGGGCATTTTTTTAGATGGTCCCGAGAAACGGTGGCCAGGGTACCCCCTTGGTCACGACTGATCTGGTAGGTCTTCCCATCGTCCCACTCTGTGGGTTGTATGACGTAAGGGACTTGCTCCCACTGATCATCCAGTTTGTGGGCTTTCCTCTTCCGTTTCAGCACCACATCTCCTGGCTGGAAAGGACCTGCGGGTGCCTTCTGATTGAACCGGTGCTCTTGCTGTTCCCGACTCCGACTGAGGTTTTTCTCCACATACTCCTGGATTTGCCGGTATTGGGCCCTCCTCCGACTTTCCCACTCTGCCGTTGAAGGGAGTGCTTCCGGGCCTCCAACCCCATCTCCAGATCCACCGGCAGGCGGCCAGGACGAGCCCTCATCAGATACGCTGGGGTGCACTTCGTCGAGCTGGACGGGATATTATTGTACATGTCGACCAAGTCGGGTAACTTTTCTGGCCACATGTTCCGTTCTTCCAGCGGTAGCGTCTTGAGGAGCCCCAGGACCAAATGGTTCATTTTCTCGCACATGCCGTTGGTCTGGGCGTGGTACGGAGTGGTCCGGATCTTCTTGCAGCCGTACAACTGGCAGAATTCGTGAAACACTTCTGCTTCAAAAGCCGGGCCTTGGTCAGTCAGCACCTTCTCGGGGTACCCATGGGGTCGGCAAAAATAGGCCTGGAACGCTCGAGCAGCGGTTCGACCAGTCAGGTCCTTAACGGGGACTACCACCATAAATCTTGAGTAGTGGTCTACCATGGTCAAGGCGTAGGTGTATCCACTTCGGCTAGGGGTGAGTTTGACATGGTCTAGGGCGACCAGCTCCAGCGCCTGATGGGTGACTATAGGATGTAACGGTGCCCTCTGGCTAGTCTCATCCTTTCTTCTCAGCGTACAAGGACCGCACTCTCGGCACCAGGCTTTCACCGATTCACGCATCCCACTCCAATAGAACCGCTCCCTCAACAGCATCTCCAGCTTCTTCCACCCGAAGTGGCCAGCACCATCATGGTATGCCTGTAGGACAGTAGCGACATCAGCTTGAGGAACGATTAACTGGCATATTTTCTCATGGGTCTTCGGGTTGATCAGCTCACGGTACAGCCTCCCTTGGTGTAGGTAAAGCCGTTTCCGTTCTTTCCACAAGCGTTGGGCTTCGGCTGGAGCGGCAGGGTCTATTCCCATAGCACCTTGTTCCACCAGGGTCTTGACAAGGCGGACAGCCGGCGCTTGGTCCTGGGCGTCCTGCCACTCTTGACTGGGCCGCGGGTCCAGATCCACCCTTTGCTGACATACTTGTACCCTCTCAGTAGGCGGCTGGTGAAACGCAGGCAACTCAATCTCCTCGAGGTCGTCATCCTCGCACCCCTCTTCTGACAAATGGGGCATCCGGGAGAGTGCATCTGCATTGATGTTGACACGACCAGCTCGGTACTTTATGGTGAAATCATAGTTGGCTAACCGGGCTACCCACCGCTGCTCCAGCGCGCCCAACTTGGCCGTGTTCAGGTGAGTCAGCGGATTGTTGTCCATGAATGCGGTGAATTTTGCTGCCGCCAAATAGTGACGGAACCGCTTCGTGATAGCCCACACCAACGCCAGTAGCTCGAGCTTGAAGGAGCTATAGTTCTCAGGGTTCCTTTCGGTCGGCCGGAGTTTTCGGCTGGCGTAAGCAATCACCTTCTCCTTTCCATCCTGGACCTGGGATAGGACCGCTCCTAGCCCCACGTTACTGGCGTCCGTGTGGAGGATGAATGGGCGCCCATAGTCAGGGTACGCCAGGACCTCTTCTCCAGTCAGGGCCGCCTTCAACTGGCAAAAGGACTCCTCATGCTTGTCCTCCCACGACAGTGGGGCTCCGATGGGTCTACCACCTTTGGTCTGTCCCACGAGGAGATCCTGCATGGGGGCAGCCATCTTCGTGTACCCCTTTATAAAGCGCCGATAGTACCCCACCAGACCCAGAAACTGCCTTACCTCCCTCACTGTAGTTGGTCTCGGCCAGCTTTGGATGGCAGTGATCTTCTCAGGGTCGGGGGCGACACCATCCGCACTCACCACATGCCCTAGATACTGCACCCTGGGTTTCAGCAGGTGGCATTTTGAGCGCTTCAACTTCATCCCGTACTTGGCAAGGGACGCGAACACCTCGGCCAGGTGCTCCAGATGGGCTTCATACGTCTGGGAATAAACAATCACATCATCCAAATACAGCAGGACGGTCTCGAAGTTTAAAAGTCCCAGACAGCACTCCATCAACCGTTGGAAGGTCCCAGGGGCATTGCACAGCCCAAACGGCATGCTATTGAATTCGCAGAGCCCCATCGGGGTGGTGAAGGCGGTCTTCTCCCGGTCCTCTGGAGCCACGGCCACTTGCCAGTACCCGCTAGTGAGGTCAAGGGTCGAGAAGTAGTTTGCAGTCTTCAGTGCGGCCAAAGACTCTTCAATACGCGGTAATGGATAGGCATCTTTATGGGTTATCTGGTTGATCTTCCGGTAGTCCACACACATCCGCATGGTACCGTCCTTCTTCTTAACCAGTACCAACGGAGCGGCCCAGGGACTACAGCTATCCCGAATAACCCCCGCCTCCTTCATATTCCTCAACATATCCTTGGCACACTGGTAATGTGCAGGGGGAATAGGTCTGTACCTCTCTTTGACAGGGGAATGTTCACCTGTGGGAATGTGGTGTTGGACCCCCTTGATCTGCCCGAAGTCTAGGGGGTGCTTACTGAAAACCTGTTCGTACTCCTGCACCACCCTGTGTACCCCTGCCCTGTGATGTGTAGGGGTATCATCAGTGCCTACATGTAGCTGTTGGTGCCACTCTTTTATGTCCCCCTGGGGTGGGGGAGTGTTGGTGGCAGGTTGGGGTGTGGATGGGCTGGCTTCATGGATAGTGTGAGGGTCCAGGGTAAGCAGCTTGGCAATGGTGGCATACCGGGGAAGCCTGACTTCTTCCTCCCCACAGTTCAACACTCTCACAGGCACTCTCCCTTTCTTCACATCCACCACCCCTCGGGCGGCCATTACAGTGGGCCAGTGCTCGGAAGGCATGGGCTCCATCATTGCGGGGTAGTCACGCCCCTGAGGCCCTACTGCTGCCCTACACCAGATCATCATCTCACTCCTAGGGGGCACAGTCAATGGAGCAACATCCATCACTCTCACTCCACCAATCTCCCCTCCTGTTGAGCTTACATGCTGGCGGTACATCAGGGCACAGATTTCACGCTGCACAGCCCTCTGCCGGCTCCCCGCCGCTGTGGCGGCCAGCTGTTGCAATAGGGTCAACACATCAGCCATGCAGTGTTCCATCACATTGGTTCCCAGCACTATCTTCGGGTTATGATCACTGGGTTCATTCATGATCACAATCATACCCTGGTGTTGTAGTTCAGCTTGCCCCACTGTCATAGCCACTTGTTTATACCCCACCTGGGTCAATGGAAGTCCATTAGCGGCTATCAACGTTATGCTATTGTCTGGGGGCGCCAGCTCGTCTACGGCCCAATACCGCTGGTACAACTTGTACGGTATAGTAGTTACCTGTGATCCAGTGTCCAAGAGAGCCATCACTGGTATGCCGTCCACAGCCACGGGGATGATAGGGCGGGCCCCGATATATCAGTCTCGCCAGTCCGGGGGGCCACGATGTTCTACTCCTGAGGATTGGCCCGGGGCCCCAGGGGTTGCTCGTTTAACGGGCACTGTCGGTAGTAATGGCCCGGCTTACGGCACTTGTAGCAGATTGGAGGTCTGCTCCGCGGGTTGTTAGCACTTCTCTGCTGCATCCAGGGAACATCCTCGGGACTGTCAGCAAGCTGTATCTGCGCTGGAGGCTGAGATCTGGTCAAAGGTTGCAGTGCAGCAAGGATTTTGGCAAGGTCTCCGTCCATGCGACGGACCTGGGCTGCCAACTCTTCGACTGTGCTGCTTGGGGCTGCAGGCATTACAGAGGTTGGTTTGGCTGAGGCCGCCACAACAGGAGCTGTCTCGACGGGCCACGGGACGGGTTCCAGAACTTCAGCAGCCGGGGGCTGGAGTGCTTTGATAGCCCGCTCTTTTAACACAGCAAAGTCCACATCAGGGTGTTCCAGGGCCCACAGCCGGAGTTGTTTACGATCCTCAGGGGACCTCATCCCCTGCGCAAATTGCTCCACCAGCATCTTGTTGCTATCCGCCTCATTAGTAGAGTTCACCCGCTTCAGCGTGCGGAGGGCGGTCTGCAGACGTAGAGCATAGTCCCGAATGCTATCCCCGGCTCGTTGCCGGCACTGGTAAAACTGCATCCTCAGCTCAGCTTCAGTCCGGGTCTCGAAGGCAGTCTGTAGCTTCTCAAAGATGGTGGCTACAGAGAGCCGGTCCCCCTCGGCCCAGGTCTCCGCTTCCTGCTCCGCCGCACCGGTTAGCTGGCCTAGCACTATCGCCGCTCGTTGCTTATCAGTCAGGGGGTACAGCTCCAGCAACGGGTTAAGCTTTTTCCGGAAGGCCTGTAGGGCATCCGGTTTCCCATCATACTGCGGTAGCCAGGCAGCTCCGGGTGCATAGGGCAAGGAAAACGGCATGACCAGAGCGAGCGCGGGGGTCGCGGCACCTCCCGCCGGTACAACCGGGGCTTGGGCAAGCCCATTGCCATCCGCGGGTGCCGCTGCGGCTGCGACCACCGCTCCTCCAGCGGCTCCGTCGGGCGCAGACATCTTGTTTTCGTCCCCCTTAGCTCTTTCCGGCCCCTCCTCTCTCGGGGCGGGGTCTTGGCCTTCGCGCCTCTACTGCTCGAGAAGACGCTCGAGCGGGAACTTTTCGCGCCAAAGATGGCGGCTTCTGCAATTTTTCTGCCGGATACCTCCGGCGGTAACAAGGCGCACCTCTACCAGACGGCAGAGCGGTAAGATCCTGTTCGTGACGCCAAGTTGTCGCGGGCGGGGAGGAGGGTGTCGGCACACTACGCTCACCCCTTCTGCTCGGGTCCCGGCAGCTGCTCAGTGGTGGCTCGAGCTGTGGGCCGGATCCCGGGGTTCCTCGAGCGACACTCCTCGCCCGTGAGTGAAAGGGGTTTGTTGTTGGGTGTGGGGGATTGTTATAGTTCGTGACGCCACCCACGGTTGTGGTGATTGCACCACCGCTGCTCTGAGTGGGGATCCCGGGGATGGTGATAGGGAGCAGCCAGGTGTTGTGTTGCCCCTCCGTGGGTAGGGGTTGGTGATCCCGGGGCCCGGTGATGGTTTGTGAGGTGCGGGGCCTGGTGGGCACAGGGACGCGGGGGCAGCGCTGTGCCTTGCGGCACTGTGGTACTTACTCAGCCTGAGACATGGACACAGTTTGTACGGTAAACCAAACGGCTGGTAGGACGGTCCCACAGACGGCTGCACCTGCACTCCCGGTAGGTGACGGTGATGTCCCTCTTCCTTGCACCTAAGTTTGACTGATGGTAGCGGTGGATTCCCTCCGGTTACCCGCTCCCCGACTGCAATCTGGGCCGGAGGAGCTCTACACTTTGCCCGCAGGCGCTGGCCCTGAGAAACTGGTGCCTTGGCGGTGGCGGTGTCTCTCTGCTTCAGGTAGGGCTGTTGCCGTCAATCGGGACTTGGTTGCTGGGGGATCTACGTCCCCTTCACTGACGGATTCGGCAAATTTGGCGACTCCTAGCCTTGCCGGGGTCCGAGAGGCCCCTGCCCTGGTGCTGACTGTCCTTCGGAACACTGCTCCAGACCACCGGGCACACAGCCAACGGGGTCCTTCCAGGAACTTCCAAACGGTCCCCCTCGAGACAGTCACCGCCGTCGCTGACCTTGCTGTTCTGGCCCTCCACAAAGCTGGACCCTTCAGGCTTTGCACACTCTCTGCTCTGTCACCACTTCTTGCTTTCCTCCTTTACTACTCTTCTTTCCTCCACTTTCACTTCTCTGTTGTTTACTCAAGCCCTGCCTGGGCTACTCCTCCACTCCTTCCACTTCCTCCTCCCTAACTGTTCTCCAACTCTCGACTGCCTGGTTTCTCCCGCCTCCAGCACTGTGATCTCCTTGGTGGGCGGAGCCAACCGCCTGGCCCACCCCCTGGTGTGAATCATCAGCCTCTGGAGGTAGGCAACAAGGATTTTTGGTTAGCTGTGATGTGCCTACCTGGAGTGTGGGGTGTGGTGGTGTTGTGACCTGTGACCCCTGGCTTGCCCAGGGCGACACAGTATCATTGCTGAAAGCTCTGCTGAACTTCTAAAGGCCCTGTCACACACAGAGATAAATCTGCGGCAGATCTGTGGTTGCAGTGAAATTGTGGACAATCAGTGCCAGGTTTGTGGCTGTGTACAAATGGAACAATATGTCCATGATTTCACTGCAACCACAGATCTGCCAAAGATTTCTCTGTGTGTGACGGGGCCTTAAGAGTCATCTAATGATAAGTAGTTCATATTTTTCCCTCGTGTGTGTCTTCCATAGTTGTTTAGTGGGGTTGATGAAGAGCTCATCCCATCCGTTCCCTATTTAGGGTACAGCACTAGGGATACCTAGGGTCACGTATCCATCTCGGCGCATAGGTGCGAAACGTATATAGGGTGGTGAGGGACCCCAGGCACCAGCGGTAGGTTCAGTCAGGGGGTCACCATCTTCCCTCTTTCCATTTACACCTGTTTTAAGGTTATTTTATATATGGCCAGCTCTCTGTTTTTTATTTAGCAACGTAGGCAGAGTTTAGACTTTACAATTTTTTTTGCCTGACTTATCAATGTTTTGAAAAGTCTCAACATTTTTCGTTCATTTACTTCAGCCCCCTTTAGAAGTGATTTTATCTACGCAAGATGTTTTTGCTAATTTCTTGCTCTGTTTTGTGAAATGTGTGACTTTTCGCTCTGATAAGTCGAAATAGACAAGAATCAAGACCATTTTTGACTTTGTGCAAAATTCATGAACCATGTGCAGTGGAGGAGGTTTACTAAACGTGCCAGAATTCTGAAAAAGAGTACAAATCATACATACATGCCGTGTACCATTTAGCTTCTGTTTGGTGCCTTGTTCAGCATTAGGGAATAGGTATGAGTGTGGTTGGAGGCACGTAGATTGAAGTTTTGCCCATTTGCGGAGGGGTCTTCTCCACACCTCACAGTTCCGCTAAAGAGGCGAGTCTTGCACATGCTCTCACAAATAGAAAATCAAATGGACCCATCTTTACAAGGACACATAGTCCTGCATTGTCGTCATCTTCTAGGCTCTTAAGCGGGCTTTACACGCTGCGACATCGCTAATGCGGAGTCGTTGGGGTCACGGATTTTGTGACGCACATCCGGCCGCATTAGCGATGCCGTTGCGTGTGACACCGATAAGCGATTTTGCATCGTTGCAAAAACGTGCAAAATCGCTAATCGGCGACATGGGGGTCCATTCTTAAAATCGTTACTGCAGCAGTAACAAAGTTGTTCCTCGTTCCTGCGGCAGCACACATCGCTGCGTGTGACACCGCAGGAACGAGGAAGCTCTCCTTACCTGCCTCCCGGCCGCTATGCGGAAGGAAGGAGGTGGGCGGGATGTTACGTCCCGCTCATCTCCGCCTCTCCGCTGCTGTTGGGCGGCGGTTCAGTAACGCTTCAGTGACGTCGCTGTGACGCCGCACGGACCGCCCCCTTAGAAAGGAGGCGGTTCGCCCGTCACAGCGACGTCGCCGGACAGGTAAGTATGTGTGACGGCTGTTGTGCGACACGGGCAGCGATTTGCCCGTGTCGCACAACAGATGGGGGCGGGTACCCACACTAGCGATATCGGGACCGATATCGCAGTGTGTAAAGTAGCCTTTATACCTTTGTCTTTGGGCATCTCCCAAAACTATTGTTATTAACAGACCCTAACATTTTTCCATCATTTTATTCTTGGTCAAAATGTGTTTTTGTGTTTTGGTTTTTTTTTCATTTTTGATTTTTTTGCTCTCCCCTCTAAGTATGTCTTGTAATGAAGTCAAAACTAAGCATTATGGTAATATGTGGTCCCAATGCAATATCACTACAGCGGCCATAGCTATTAAAGGTCTTTCATCCCTTCATCCTCGGGCGATTTTCCGTTTTTGTTTTTCCTGTCCTTCTTCCAAGATTTGTACCTTTTTTAGTTTTCTTAGTTTTCCATATAGTGTGCTGGAAGACTGCAAAAGATTTCCAAGTGCGGAAAAATTGCAAAAAAGTGTCATTGCATGATTGTTTTGGGGGTATTTTATTCACTGTGTTCACTATATGGTAAAACTGATGTGTTGATATGATGCCTCAGATTAGTACGCGTTCGTAGACACCAAACATGTATAGGTTTACGTTTATCTAAGAAGTTAAAAAAATTCAGTCCAAAAAAAGTGGCACATTTTTTGCGCCATTTTCCACAACCCGTAGCTTTCTCATTTTTTGGGATATGGGGCTCAGTGATGGTTTATGTTTTACATCATAAGCTGACATTTTTAATGTTATCATTTCTGCGCAGATACTACTTTTTGATCACCTGTTATTGCATTTTGCAGCAAATTTTGTGATGACCAAAAAACGTAGTTTTGACATTTGGAATTTTTTTGCCGCTGTGCCGTTTACCGTTCAGGTTCATTGATTTTATATTTTGATAGATCGGGCGTTTCCGAAAGCGGCAATACCAAATATGTGTGTATATATATATATATATATATATATATACATATATGTGTAAATATATATATATATATATTATTTCTTTTTTTTTCTTAATCGTTTAATTTTCAATGGGGCGACTGCGGGGTTATTTAAACTTTTAGGTTATTTAATTTTATTTTAAAACTTTTTGTTACTTTTTTATTTTACTAGCCCCCCTTAGGGGCAGGGGATCAAAAGTATGATTGCTGATTCATTTCTGTTGATCAGAGCTGCATAATTCTGATCAGCAGAAATGCTGTGTTCCTGTGTCGGCTCTAACAGGATCTACATCATGATAGCGACAGGAGTCATCGCATTTCCCGTCGCTACCATGGCAACCTTCGGCTCCCCGTGATCGCATCACGGGGCCTCCGATGGCGGCGGGGAAAGGCGATTTCACCACCACGGCCATTTAAATCCCACTGTCTCATTTTGACATAGCACTATCTAAGGGGTTAACAGGCTCGGGTGGATTGGGGATCTACCTGCACTTGATTGCCGCACATGTCTGCTGTTCAGCAGACATGTGCAGGGATCGTTGCCGGCTCACCACAGCAGCTGGCGGCGATTACCCCTTCATGATTTAGGACGTACCGGTACTTCCTCGGTCGTGAAGGGGTTAATTGTATTGGTACTCGCATGAGTAAAAGGACCTAGAGATGAGCAGACCCATGGTAGTTTGGTTCTGCGGCTGCAGCCAGACTTTTAAAAAAGTTCGTTTTTGGACCCGGACTTGACCTGAACTCCAATGGAAGTCACAAACTGGGCAGTTCAGGTTTCCACCCACATGCAGCCAGCCATAAACAGATCACTTCCGGGGACGGGTTGGTGGGGTTTTTATAATTATTTTTTTGGGAGGTGCACACTTCATCCGCACTGCAAGCGGCTCGCACTGAGCTGAGCACTGAGCATACCTGAACTCAGTGATGCTTGCACAAGTGGTTTGCATACGTAAATCACCCGATCTTTGAACTCGAACTCTTTTTTTTTTTTTGTATTTAGCGCCCTGTAGTCTGATGTGCTCAGCCTGTCGTGCTATATATATGTGACAAGTTCCCTTTAAATTAATCATTCCCTTTAAATTACACTCATAATATATATTTTGAACAATATATTTTGAACAATTTCCAATTCTTTACAGACTTAAGTCCGCTTTACACTCTATGATATTGTTACTGATATCGCTAGCATGTGTACCCGCCCCCATCGGCTGTGCGACACAGGCAAATCGCTGCCCGTGGCGCACAACATCACTCAGACCCATCACACTACTTACCTGCCTAGTGACGTCGCTGTGACCGGTGAATCACCTCCTTTCTAAGGGGGCGGTTCGTTTGGCGTCACAGCGATGTCACTAAGCGGCCGCCCAATAGAAGCGGAGGGGCGGAGATGAGCGGCCGTAACATCCCGCCCACCTCCTTCCTTCCGCATTGCCGGCGGTCGCAGGTAAGGAGATGTTCGTCGTTCCTGCGGTGTCACACGTAGCAATGTGTGCTGCCGAAGGAACGACGAACTACATCGTACACGCAGCAGCAACGATAATTGGGAATAGGGGGGCATGTCACCGATTAGCGATTTTGAACGTTTTTGCGACGATTCCAAATCGCTCATAGGTGTCACACACAACGACATCGCTAAAGCGACCGGATATGCGTCACAAATTCTGTGACCCCAACTAGATCGCTTGAGCGATGTCGTAGCGTGTAAAGCGGCCTTTAGGAAAAGCTTAAAGGAACATTCCATATTATGTTTACTGCAAGAGCAAATGGATGGTGCTTGACAAGGAATTTAAAAAACACCAAAGATAATCCCTATGTGGTGCAATACCGCTACCGGCCCAATACATATCGCTGTCTATCAGTCTTCCATATATTCAGTATGACTTTGTGTTCTTCTGCCAAATAAAGCCTGTTTACCAGAAGAGAATTGACAGTAGCTCTGAGCAAACCTCCGACTCTCTGTACCTTCTTGCAGTGTGTATAGTCACTACATGTCTGATGAATTGATTTTGCTCTCATACGGGTGGACACATCCTTCTGTTTCGGTTACACAGACATGACATTTTTATTCAATAGGAGATAAAGCAAAATCTGTGTCACTGGATTGCAGAAATACAATAACAACTCTATTTCTCTGAATTTTTAGGTTTGCATTGTGCAGAAGAAAGACACCGAAACAATGTACGCCATGAAGTACATGAATAAACAGCAATGTATTGAGCGGGATGAAGTTCGGAATGTATTCAGGGAGTTGGAAATTCTACAGGAGATCGAGCACGTCTTCTTAGTCAATCTTTGGTAAGCTGTTCTTATTTAATTTCAGATTTAATTACCAATCCAACCTCATGTACCGTATATTTGCATTGGGTTGTAGCTGCCCTCTTCAAGCGGTTTTTGATTTGCATGAACACTTTATAGAGGTTGACCAGTCATTTATTTTTTAAAAGGCAATGCAATGGAATAAAGCAATAAAAAAACTAATACTTACCCCATTAAGTCAATACTGCTCCATCGCCAGCACTGCTCTGGTCCCTGGCAGCCTTTATTTACTTCTGGGTAGCTAATCATGTACTAAGCATGTGACCTCTGTGGCTAATCATGGGTCTAAGTTATACTAACACACCTTCTGAACATATGACCTTTATGGCCAATCACTGTACTCATCTGGGATGACACGCCTTCTTAGCACATGACATCTCTGGCCAATCACTAGCATGATGACACACCTTCTAAACACATGACCTCAGCAGCCAATCACTATCATCAATTGGGATGTCACAGCAGTGTCCTCAGTTCGGATGACACACGTTCTAAGCACATGATAATGTGTTTCACCGAAAGTGAATCAGGGTCTCATATTATTTTTGCTCCGAAGGGCTTATTTTCAGGGGGTGTCTTATATTTTCTCCAGATTTATTTTTGAATCCAAAAAAAATCAACATTTATTCAAATATAATAATGTCATCGCATTCTGGAACATCAACATTTTGTGTTACTCCTATTACTGGTTGAGTTGCACATTTTCTCATATCATCTGCTATTCTCATGGTGCATAACCAGTCTTCTAGTGGTGGGTACATACCACCATATTTACAAAGGTTTAAATTACCTGCTTAAATTTATTATTCTCTATGTAATGCTAAGTTTACCCCCAAAAGAAAGCAGACACCTCCCTAAAAGAATCACACTTGCCAGACCACAAACAATTAAAGTTGGCAAGTGAATGGGCTCTCACATACAAATCTGTGTTGCTGTCAAGTCCCTCTGCGTTCAACAGTGGTTGGCTTCCCCTGGTGACTGGAAGCAGTATCACCACATGGAGTGATACTGGTACCCGATCTGTTTGTGAGAGATGCAGTGCAATGCGGCTGGAACACGAAGGACCTGACAGTGACACAGCTCTCTGTGTGAGAGCCCATCCACCATCAGCACTTGCCAACTGTAATTGTTTGGTGGTTCTGGTGGGTGCATATTTTCTTTTTTTAGGGGGGGGGGCTGCTTTTTTGGGGGTTTGTATGCTTTCTTTGATGAAGAACCCTGCTGTATTCTTTAAGCTTTTTGGCTGCTTGGACTCTTCTTTATGGAACTGTGACTAGGGCTTATTTTTGGAGTAGGGCTTATATTTTAAGCATACTCCAAAAAGGCCCAAAAATCCTACTAGGGCTTATATTAAGGGTATGTCGTATTTTCTCTGGCCTCAGTTATGATATTGGACCTTCTAAACACGTGACCTCTATGGCCAATCCCTCTCCTTTACTGAGATTACCACAAGTTCTAAACACATGACCTCTGTAGCCAATTGCTGTCCTCAACTAGTATGGTACACCTTCTAAACACATGACTTCTGTTAACAATCACAGTCCTTTAGTGAGATAGCACACCTTCTAAACAGAAGACCTCTGTTGCCAATCACTGTCCTCTACTGAGATAGCACACCTACTAAACACATGACCTCTGTAGCCAATCAAAGTCCTAAGTTGGGATACCACACCTTCTAAACACATTACCTGTGTGGGCAATCACAACAGTCCAACGCATGGCAAAACTCATAGGGAACACTGGGACACTTTAACAATGGAGCTAGGGAGAGGGAAGATGGGACACCTCCTGCACTCACCTGCAGCTGTACCCTGCACTCCCTAGCCAGCCCTGTACGGGTTATGTCACCCTGTCACCGAGCAGGATAACTAGTGCTCTTGCAAAGCCATGAGCTCACCCTCACTAGTGAGATGGCTGGCGCGCAACACTAGTCCCACTGCTGCACTAAAACAACATGAACGAAAGGAAGACAAACAGGGAAATAAACAAAAGGATACACTCCAATATCACTTGTGAAATCAGACACCAAGACTGTAGCCGCTTCTGACTGCAAGGTCTCCAGCAGCTCCTTTCTCCTCAAGGCCTACTGTCACTATCAAGATACAGTATAACCGGCCCCATCTCGTGGTATATGTCACTATTTAAGGGCGATGGCCGTGGATACAACAGGATGCACATGAGGAGAGGTAATCACAAGCTGCTGGCAAGGAAAACAGACATTAACCCTTGGAGCACCAAAAGACAGGAAAACACATTAAATCATTTGAGTCTCACAAGGCTAAGTGTGACTCAGGGCCCAAACCTGTCACAAGTCTCCTAGTAACGGGAGACGTCATCTGTGGCCAATCACTGACCTCAGCAATGATACAGTACCTTTTAAGACCATGACCTCTGTGACCAATCACTGATCAGACAACACATGGTCGACTGTCCTGAAATAAGTGGAGACTAAGGGGTACTTTACACGTTGCGACATCGCTAGCATCGGCTAGCGATGGCGAGCGCGATAGTACCCGCCCCCGTCGCACATGCGATATGTGGTGATTGCTGCCGTAGTGAACATTATCGCTACGGCAGCGTCACATGCACATACCTGCCCTGCGACGTCGCTGTGACTGCCGAAATATCCCTCCTTCAAGGGGGAGGTGCGTTCGGCGTCACAGCGACGTCACCACGATGTCACTAATCGGCCGGCCAATAGAAGCGGAGGGGCGGAGATGAGCGGGACATAACATCGCGCCCACCTCCTTCCTTCCGCATAGCTGGTGGAGGCAGGTAAGGAGATGTTTGTCGCTCCTGCGGCTTCACACACAGAGATGTGTGGAGCTCCAGGAACGACAAACAACATCGTACCTGCAGCAGGAGCGACATTATGGAAATGAACAACGTGATACAGAACAGCGATTTTTGACTGTTTCATGCTCGTTCGTCTCTCCTAGGATTTACACATTGCGATGTTGCTACTGGCGACAGATGTGCGTCACAACAACCGTGACCCTGACGATATTTCGGTAGCGATGTCGCAACGTGTAAAGTTCCCCTAAATTCAGCCTGTTAGGAGGTGAGTTACCCTATTGGTGTGAGTTACCCTATAGGTATGAGTTACCCTATAGGTGACTATTCTGTAATATAAGGTATATTTTTACGCATTAAGGATCAAACATACACTGGCAAGGTCCTGAATTTAGTTTAGTCCTAATCAAGGGATGAAATAATATATTTGGACCATTCATCAGCATATTTGCTGCAGATATTCTAATTTTCTGCCTTTAAATCCCTGAAAGGATAAAAGATAAATATGTCACTGTCCAAGCAACTGAGAAATGACGCATTAAAATAAATCTAATTTTTGGAATTGATCGCCGTACACATCATCCGACATTGATTAAATGCTGGGAAATACATATTCCCTGATCTCTGTCTATTGCAGGACGCGTGGCTTGGCGCAGCATGGTGCATTAGTCCTGCCATCTACATGACGTATAACAGTTTCGCAAGAAGAAAACCATTTATTACATTTGATTTTTAAGTAACACAATACAGACAACGCATTGCCTATCAATAGACCCTGTCTACCACTGATTCATTGCGCACATGACGGTTATTGATTTTTTTTATACTAGACCTTTATGTTTTAGAACATCTGTTATGATGTTGCTTTACCCGAGAATAAACTAAATTTAGTGAAATACAACTCTATCACATCTATGATTTTTAGAGCAGAATTTACATCGCCCTTTTCCTTCACACTTCTAGAATCGCTGTATTTAATCAAATGATATTGCTATAAATCCTCCTGAGACCGGTAGTTCCACAAGCAATCACAGCCAACAATACTAAAGCGTGTTTTGCTTAAAGAAGAAAATGTAATGGAGCGGCTGGAAAAATAACTTTCAATTAGAACACGTAACACACTAACTTTTAAGGGGGCTAAACACGTTGCATGTTCCGGCCGCTCATCTCCGCCCCTCCGCTTCTATTGGCCGGCTGCTTAGTGACGCCGCAGTGACGGCGCTACGACGCCGAACGTACCTCCCCCTTGAGGGAGGGATTGTTCGGCGGTCACAGCGATGTCGCTGAACAGGTATGTGCATGTGACGCTGCCGTAGCGATAATGTTCGCTACAGCAGCGATCACACAATATCGCACATACGACGGGGGCAGGTGCTATCGCGCTCGACATCGCTACCTGATGCTAGCGATGTCGCAGCGTGTAAAGCACCCTTTAGACTACAATACTTTCATGTGCCCTGAGCAGGGAGATTATATTGTAGTGCGCCTGCGTAGGACCTCAATGCCGGCGAGTGTGGATGACGTAGGACGCGTCATGCACCCAGGCTTCAGAAGAAGGAGGACAAAGATGGCCGAAAGACGCGGCACCGACCGCTACCGGAGAACGGGGACACCCATCCGACCAGTTTGCAACACACCGCACCTTAGGCGAGTATTATCAATTGATTTTTATGTTCTACACAGCGGCCTGGGCTCTTATATACAGTATGTTAGAATCATGTATATAAGAGCCAACTAGTGGTGGCCGCAGCTTATAGTTGCCAAATCTGGTGACTGGATCCCTTTAAGTAAAAAAATGTTGATATCCTTTCAGCTTGGTTTTACATTGGACTTTTGGCAAACTATATTTGTTTCGTAGACAGCAGTTAAACATCACACCGCTGGTCTACTGTTAATGGAGTAATGTCGGTGTCAGGGTAGGATATCTTGGACCCAAGACAGGAGCTGCTTCTTTTGGCCGATCCTCCATAAATACAGAACATGTAAATCTTCACTTCTGATTTTATTGTAATATGTGAAGTCAGTATTACACACAGGAAATTAAAGAGGACCGACCACCAGGATTTTCCTATATAACCTAAAGCCAGTGCTATACTGGTGCTATCATGCTGATTCTATACATACCTATAGTTGTGAGATCGGATGTATAGTTTCTGAAATATAGGTAAGCAAAGTTACTTGATTGATAGCAGCTGTCTGTTGCCTGTCCTTTCTCCCCCTGTAATAACAAAGGTGGAGCAAGGACAGGCAACAGACAGGGGCGGGAATAACTAGCAAAAAGAGACCCACCTATTAGATATTCTATAGCTGCTATCAATCAAATAACACTGCATTTCACAAACTTTACTTGCCTATATTTCAGAAAGTATACATCCGATCTCACAACTATAGGTATGTATAGAATCAGCATGATAGCGCCAGTATAGCACTGGCTTTAGTTTATAAGAAAATCCTGGTGGGTGGTTCTCTTTAAATTAAACAAGTTGTTTGTGGTTGCTAGTGTGATGCCTTAGACTAGCCAGGTAGTCACAGATAGCACCCCACACAACACCAGTTCCACACTAGGTAACATCAGCCAAACACATAAACCCTAGTCACCTCCCTCGGTGCTTAATAGACACACCAGGGGGGTCGGAGCCAGGCGGTAGGCATGCCCACCGAGGAGTTCAGAGGGCCTGAGGCAGGAAACAGTTCAGTGAGATGAGTCTGTTGTGAGTTCAAGTTCAGGAGTGTTGAGGAGTAAGGAGGTCAGGCCCGTGGTACGGGCCTGTGTGAGACTGACAGGTGTGAGGGTCGCAGCCCGCACACCTTGGCTAGGAGGCATACGGTGGCCTAGCCTGCAGGAGCCGGGAAGACAGCCAGGTGGAACCGTGGTGGACCGGGACAGGGTAGTGGCCCGCCGGTACCGACCCGGGGAACTGACTGGAAACCGGAGCACACAGGGGGGTGCTCAGACCCTGAAACGAGGTCCAGAAGCCACTGGACTGAGTTAATTCACTGATTGAGGTCTGGACTATAGGTCCTTTCCCGCTCAAGTCCCGACTGAAGACAACAGCCCACCGAGGGGGATAGAAAGCCACCGCACAGGCAGAGAGATCCCATGGGCCAGCGTCTGCGGGCAAACGGGCTCTCCCGACGTACCTAAAGCCGGGGAGCAGACTCCCGGCCCTGAAGCGCAGGCAGTCTACACATACACTACACGGTGCAGGAGAAAGGCAAAGACCACCGAACCGGGTGAGGGACCACCATCAACTTTGTTTACCAGCGACATGTGTGTGTCAATAACAGTGAGTACAACAGTGCGATCCGGCCGCACACCACCCAGCACCGCCCAACTACTTCTCCCCAATGGGTCCCGGGGCCATCATCCCTGCCCACGGAGGGGTTAACATCTTGCTGCATAACCATCTCCTCCGGGTGCCCCGTAACCGCAGCGGTGCTGTCTACACCTTCACCACATCCCGTGGGTGGCGTCACGAACTCAAACACGGCTCCAGCCGTACACCTACCTACCACCCCCCTACGTAGCGCCAGCATCCTTTAACAAAGTGACCCCGGGTCCGGAGGCGCTCGAGCCACCCACCAACGAGCCCGGATCCAAGCGGCTCGACTGCAGCCGAGCGCGGGGCGGTACACTAGGCCATAGATTGGTTCCAATGCCACCTACAAAAGTGTGATAAAACTTTACAAAAAGGTATTGATATGCTTCATCCACTTAAAATATTTTTAAGTAGGAGTCCTCCATAAAAGTAAAATAACTAGCATCTTAACTTGATTTTTGAGCTGTACATCATAATATACGTTTGATTTTCAGGTATTCATTCCAAGATGAAGAGGACATGTTTATGGTCGTGGACTTACTCCTGGGGGGAGATCTTCGATATCATCTACAGCAAAATGTCCAGTTTACAGAAGAGACTGTTAAGCTGTATATCTGTGAAATGGCTTTGGCACTAGATTACCTAAGAAGTCAACATATAATCCATAGGTACAGTGATCAGAAGATCTGTTATATTAATGATGAGGATATTATAATATGCACAAAAAAGTTACATAAATCCTTTGCTGCTGTCTACAATTAATATGAAAGCCGCCCTGATGCTTGCTATCGGAGCGCAGTAGAGCACACTGGCACACCCAGTGCATGGCGCGGGCACAGGAGCTATTCCTGCTTCATGTGCACTGAGTGTAATATATGATTAACATGATGGCTCTAACAACCAGCATCAGAGCCCTCTGCTACCATGGCATTTAAAGAGTTTGACAGATATACCGGTGGCTACCCTAGTCCTCAAAGGCACAGCCTAATATGTTTCCTCTCTGTTTATCATTGATAATATCACTGATAAATAAATACATTTAAACAATCAACATGAGGTTCTCCCTATTTTTGATAATCACCAAAGGTAAAGCAGACAGCTGGGGGCTGCTATTATCAAGCTGAGAAGTGCCATGGTTATTGGGCCCTTCCCAGCTTAAAAATGCCAGCCCACAGCCACTCCAGAAGTGGCCCATCACAATTAATGCATTAATTCTGGCACTTCACCGTGGCTTTTCCTATTGCCCCATCACATTGCCAATCTGGGTAATGATAGTTGGGGTTGATGTCAGCTGTGTAGTGGCAGGTGACATCAAACCCTGATGTTAGTAATGGAAAGCTGTCTACTAGACACCCCCATTACTAACCCAGTAAGTAAAAATAAAAACACTGAAAAAGTTTATATGAAAAAAAACTACCTGACTCTTTCCTTGGTTCACCAATTTAATAAAAAAAAAAAAAACATGCAGGTCCGACATAGTCCAGGCTATCCAATGTAGTCCACAAATGGAAACCTGAAAGACAAAAAAAGAGAGAAAAAAATGAAAGATATTGTCCCTCATTCACCAATTTATTTGAAAGCAAAATTCCCATGTTTGACGTAGTCCAGCACTTCCTTTGACATTCCTTGATTACATAGATCAAAGGCTATGGAGTTTGAGAATGAGGCTCCATAGACTTTGAGCAGCAGCCAGTTTCAGCTTAAGCTGCACTTCGCGAAACCCGGTGATTCTGATGAACAGTGATGTCAGGAACCTCACCACTCATCACAGTTGCCAGGTCTCGTGGAGTGGAGGAGTGGCTGTTGCTCAAAGCCTATGCAGCCTCGTTCTAAGGCTCCATAGCCTTTGATCTACATAATTGAGGAACATCAGAGGAAAAGCTGGACTATGTCAAACATGGGAATTTTGCTTTCAAATAAATTGGTGAACGAGGGACAATGCCCTGTTTTTTATGTCTTTCAGGTTTCCATTTGTGGACTATGTCAGATTCCTGGACTATATTGGATTTCATGGACTACAACCGACCTGTATTGGTTCTTTGTTTGATTTTTAAATAAATTGGTGCAACAAAGAAAAAGTCAGGGAGTGTTTTTTAAATAAAATAAATTTCTGTATGTGTGTATTTTTTCTTTTTACTTACTGGGTTATTAATGGGGGCATCTTATAGACCCCTCTCTATGACTAATGCGGGCTTTACACAAGACGATCTATCGTGCGATGCATCGTTGGGTCACGGTTTTTGTGACACACATCCGGCATCGTTCACGACGTCGTTTCGTGTGACACCTCCGAGCGACGCAGAATCGCTCAAAAATCGAGAATCGTGTACTTGTCTCTGAGTTTTAAAAAATTGTTTATTTAACATGACGCCGGTTGTTCATCATACCCGGGGCAGCACACATCGCTCCGTGTGACACCCCCCAGGAGCGATGAACACAGCTTACCTGCGGCTCCCGCCGGCTATGCGGAAGGAAGGAGGTGGGCGGGATGTTACGTCCCGCTCATCTCCGCCCCTCCGCTTCTATTGGCTGGCGGCTGTGTGACGTCGCTGTGACACCGAACGTCCCTTCCCCTTCAGGAAGAGGATGTTCGCCGCCGACAGCGAGGTCGCTCAGCAGGTAAGTATGTGTGACGGCGGTTTAACAACTCTGTGTGACACTGGCAGCGATTTGCCCGTGACTCACAAACGACGGGGCGGTTACGACCGCTCGTGCAATCGCACGATAGATCGTAACGTGTAAAGCCCGCATAACACTAGAGCTTGATGCTAGCTGTCACTACACAGCTGATATCAACCCCATTTACTATTACCTCGATTGCCAATGCACCAGGGCAATTGGGAAGAGCCAAGGCAAAGCACCACTTATGTGATGCTCCACTTCTGGGGTAGCTGTGGTCTAGTATTTTTGGGCTGGGAGGGGCCCAATAACTATAGCCCTTCCCAGCCTGATAATATCAGCCCCCAAGCTGTCTGCTTTACCTTTGCTGGTTATCTTAAATAGGGGCAACCCCACATAGTTTTTTTTTAAAAAATGTGATTGATATATTAAGTTAATCAAGCCTAAACAGCATTTAGTTCCACATGAAAGGCATTTAAGAGTGCAAGTGTTTAATATGTAGGAGGGGTGTGAAATAATATGCAGGATATCTATTCTATCTATCAAGCATTTTCCTGTCATCTATAAAGATATTTTATATACAGTATATCTTTATATTATTTTTTTTTCTTTGAGATGTGTACAAGAAAAAAAACAAACGGTATACAGATGATCCATGTGCCGTCCATTTTTTTTTTCGCACCCATTGACTTGCATTGGCGAGTCTCGTCCCATATACGCAACCATACACAGCATGCTGCAATTTCTATTTCAGCCTGATTCCAGCAGAGGAAAAACTCACAGATGGACACTGACTTATTAAATAACATTGGTGCAAGTGCAATGCGATTTCTTTTTTTGCATTGCACTTGCTGTGTTTTATATGCAAGTGGGAGTTAGGCCTTAAAGCACCACTCCAGCATTTTTTTGGGGGGGCGTGATATCAACAACATCTGTTCTCTGCCATTAGTAAATCACTGATTAGCTGTCTTCGGTCCTAGTCCGCCTGACCGGTACTCATTTCTAACAGTCACAATCTCTCAATGCAAGTCTATGAGAGCCTCGTTCTGGACTCATTCTGGCTCTCGTGGACTTACATTGAGAAGTGACCGCCAATTTGCCGAACAAACATTGGAACGATCCTTCAGGTTACAACGAGCAGAACAGTACCGGAGCAATGTCGAGAACAGAAAAAGACGGTGGCTGGAAACTATTTTTCGAGGGGCAGGGAACAGACATTAGTGATACCACTCCAGAGTGGTGCTTTAAAAGTTGTTTTCATATACAGCAAAACAATTGTGTCATCAGCAAATCACCTATTGTTAAAATCAGGTTTATATCAAATGCATTTTTGAATTTTTTCTCTGACAATTTATATATAAAAAAAAGTCAAAAATCTTGTACTTTTCACCTTGGCCTTTAAGCCTCACACCAAATGTATACTTTCTTTTGTGCAGCAGCAAGTAAATAGACTGAGTCTGACCCTATTGAGTTCTATATTAGAATGGTGGTATAACCTGGGTATACTCTGATCAGGGCATAGGTCATTGTGAGAGGAGGGGGGAGTAGTAATATCAACTATTGTCGATGGTGGATATTGTGTTTTCTACTAAATATAGAGGTATTATCAATCATTGTACAAGATGGGGAGGAGGTGAGCTGTGACATCACCTATTGTGAATGTTGAATCCTGTGTTATCTACTGTATATAGAGGTGTTACCAGTCATTGTAGAGGAGGTGAGCTGTGACATCACCTATTGTGAATGTTGAATCCTGTGTTATTTACTGTATATAGAGGTGTTACCAGTCATTGTAGAGAAGGTGAGCTGTGACATCACCTATTGTGAATGTTGAATCCTGTGTTATCTACTGTATATAGAGGTGTTACCAGTCATTGTAGAGGAGGTGAGCTGTGACATCACCTATTGTGAATGTTGAATCCTGTGTTATTTACTGTATATAGAGGTGTTACCAGTCATTGTAGAGGAGGTGAGCTGTGACATCACCTATTGTGAATGTTGAATCCTGTGTTATCTACTGTATATAGAGGTGTTACCAGTCATTGCAGAGAAGGTGAGCTGTGACATCACCTATTGTGAATGTTGAATCCTGTGTTATCTACTGTATATAGAGGTGTTACCAGTCATTGTAGAGGAGGTGAGCTGTGACATCACCTATTGTGAATGTTGAATCATGTGTTATCTACTGTATATAGAGGTGTTACCAGTCATTATAGAGGAGGTGAGCTGTGACATCACCTATTGTGAATGTTGAATCCTGTGTTATCTACTGTATATACAGGTGTTACCAGTCATTGTAGAGGAGGTGAGCTGTGACATCACCTATTGTGAATGTTGAATCCTGTGTTATCTACTGTATATAGAGGTGTTACCAGTCATTGTAGAGAAGGTGAGCTGTGACATCACCTATTGTGAATGTTGAATACTGTGTTATCTACTGTATATAGAGGTGTTACCAGTCATTGTAGAGAAGGTGAGCTGTGACATCACCTATTGTGAATGTTGAATCCTGTGTTATCTACTGTATATAGAGGTGTTACCAGTCATTGTAGAGGAGGTGAGCTGTGACATCACCTATTGTAAATGTTGAATCCTGTGTTATCTACTGTATATAGAGGTTTTACCAGTCATTGTAGAGGAGGTGAGCTGTGACATCACCTATTTTGAATGGTAGATCCTGTGTTATCTGCTGTATATAGATGTGGTATCAGTCATGGTACAGGAGGGGGGAGGTGACCTGTGACATCACCTACTGTGAATGGTAGATCTTGTGTAATCTACTGTATATAGAGGTTTTATCAGTCATTGTTCAGGAGGGGGAGGAGGTGAGCTATGACTTCCCTTATTGTGAATGGTGGGTAATGTGTTATGTGCTGTATATAGAGGTGTTATCAGTTATAGTACAGGATGGGAAGGAACTGAGCTATGACGTCACCTTTTGTGAAGGTATGATCTTGTTTTATCTGCTGTATATATAGGTGTTATCAGTCATTTTACTGGAGGAGGAGGTGAGCTGTGACATCCTTATTGTGAATAGTGGGTGGTCATGTTGTAATGCTCGCCGCTGAAGATGGTAAAGCAGCGAGCAGGAGTGGACCCACTGGACCACAAGGTGGACCTAGGCTTAACCTTTGAGGGAGGGCGTGCGTAAGTGTCCACCCCGAGGCTGACGTCAGGTGCCTCTCTCAGGCAATGATCGGGACTGCTGCAGCTGTCCCCCAGGGCACCTACAGACACAGATGCAGACAGGCAGAGTCACTAGTGTTGCAGGTGCAGCCGGGATGGCTGAGGCAGATGTTACAGCCAGCCAGCACAGACAGTATCATTATTGTGGTTGGTGCAGCAGGGGTGGCTGAGGCAGATGGCCAGGCTGGACAGGTAGAGTCACAAGTGTAGCGGATGCAGCTGGGATGGCTGGAAGAAATGAAACAACCAGAACAGGCTAGTAACAGGGGACAAGGAAAGATAATGCACACTGAAACTGGGACACACAGTGGACAAGGGAACCCAACAACTAGCTGGCAAGGGCACGGACCACTAATTAACTAAGCACATTGATCAGGCACCTCCCCTAGCGGTAGGGTGCCTTAAGTACCCAGTGCCTCTCGGATATAGCCTGAGAGGCACTTACAGGAAATAGCGAGCTGGCCTTTTAAGAGAAGGTCAGCGGTGTTTGCACTTTCCCGGACACCCCAGGTGGAGGAAGCAGAGGAAGCCTATTTGGAGGACCATGAGGAAGCCAGGCAAGGCAGAGCGGGCCAGGAGCGATGGTGAGTCGACGTGAGGAGGGAGAGCAACGCAGGGACATCAGCAGTACACATGTGTTATCAGTCATTGTACAGGAGGAGGAGGTGCGCTGTGACATCACTTATTTTGAATGGTGGGTCATATGTTTTACTGCTGTGTATAGAGATTTTTTCAGTTATACTTACTTACATGAGGGGGAGGAAGTGAGCTGTGACATCCCCTTTTGTGAATGGAGGATCCTATTTTATCTACTGTATATAGAAATGTTACCATCAGTCATTGTAATCCTGCCTGTGTGATAATGAGGCTGTTGAAAAGTCTTCTGTACAGAATAGGAACTGTGAGTCTATTATTGACCTTAGACACTGAATATGGAAAATTGAGAAAACAATTATCAAGAACTTAAAAATAAAAATAATTTAGCATAAAAACCTGATTAAACAATTGGACATTTCCTGATGACACATTCCTTTCTATATAAACATTTTGGACCGATTTATCAAGGTGTTTAGTGACTCATAAAGTCATAATTTTTTGGCGCACCGTGAAGTTGCATGAAAACGTGGTTGTTTTTGGTGTTTTCATACCTGTTGGCTATTTCCATCAGGGTGCGCTGAGCTGAGCACGGTTGGGATGGAGTATGGCGGTGCCCAACCATGGAATTCATCAATGGTTAGCATGTCTTGTGAGAAGATGCTCCAAAGTCTTTAAGTGTAGTGTGCGTCTCTTACAATGCCGGATTTAATGCATCGGTGTAGATTTGTTCAGATAATTCCAACTCTGGCCGAGAGTCGGTAAATTCTGATTTCTTCTAAACCACAATGCTCTTATCGTGGGCTTATATGATGTAAGTAATGGGATGTACATGATATGCCGAACAATAAGATAACCTTCATTTTGATACTTTACAGAGACGTGAAGCCTGACAATATCCTCCTCGATGAACAAGGTGAGCAGATGATACCACTGCGCTGGTCTTGTGGACTTTCTCGTAATATTGATCTTTAAACTTTTTTAAGAGAATTTGTCCCCGAAACAAACGCCTCTTTGTATAGTTATTGAGTTATACTAGGTAATATGGGCACATTTTTGCATTCAAAACAAGACAAAACAGAGTAATAGTGCAAAAAGTACAATTTTATTTGAAAATCACAAACAGTGGTAAAAATCATTAAAAACAGCTACTTGGAGACGAGGGATGTCAGATAAATAGAAGGAGAATGGCAGGGTCCCCTGTTAGTAATTCATTATACAGTATGTGTCCAACCCCTCAGAACCAAAGAATTATAATTAAGGGAAGGGAAAAACAATTAGGATCTTCCCTCCTTGAAGAAGCAATAGTACCCTCGCGAAACGCGCGTTAGTGATTCTTAGATCTGATCCAATCGTACCCTCGCAAAACGTTCCTGGGGGTCTTGTCATGTGTGAATAGGCTTCCGCTGTGGTTCCCTTGCACTTGCACTTTAGGTAATTATGGTCTTTTATGCCATTCCTCTCTTGTGTATGTCTACCCACAACCTATAAATTATGATGGTTACATGTACATTTTTTTCCCTTCCCTTAATTATAATTCTTTGGTTGTGAGGGGTTGGACACATATAATGAATTACTAACAGGGGACCCTGCCATTCTCCTTCTATTTATCTGAGATCCCTCATCTCTCCAAGTAGCTGTTTTTAATGATTTTTACCACTGTTTGTGATTTTCAAAAAAAATTGTACTTTTTGCACTATTACTCTGTTTTCTCTTGTTTTGATGCATTTTTGAGTAGTGCAGATAATGGCTCGGCCGCACCAAGGCTGACCCAGTATTTATCCGTATGGCTTATAGTTTGCGAATTGTTTTGTTTACATTTTATTATTCGTATAATGTCCACAATACTCGGACATTCTTAACTTGAGTTTTGCAACCCAAAGGTGCCTGTATTACAGCCTAAAGCTTCATGTGCAAAGCCGAACCTATACGTAGAGATCTGATATAGACATGGGAAGGAAATTGGGTCATACTTCAAAGGGTTTTCCCACAGGGAAGATTCTAAATATACAACTGGTGAAATAAGTATTGAACATGTCACCAATTTTCTAGCTAAATATATTTCTAATCATGCTACTGACATTAATTTCTCACCAGATATCAGTAACAACCCATCCAATGCACACAGGCAAAGAAATCAAACCACTGATGTCTATAAATTTAGTGATGTGTAATAATGAGAAATAACACAGGGAAAAAGTATTGAACATGTTAACTGAAATTGATTTAATATTTCTTACAAAAGCCTTTGTTGGTGATAAAGCTTCAAGACACCTCCTGTATGGAGAAACTAGTTGCATGCCTTGCTTAAGTATGATTTTTGCCCATTCTTCCACACAAACACTCTTCAAATCCTAAAGGTTTATATGTAGCATCTTTTGTCCTCCAAACAAGGTGTGTGTTATGGCATCCAAAGTCTCCTATGACCAGACTATATTCTCCCAGTATTTCACAGGCTTTTGTAAATGTTGTTGAGCATACTTTAAACTCACTTGATATGGTGTATTTGGGGTGATTTGCCTTTTGGCCTCCAAACATGGTGTGTATTATGGCATCCAAAAAGTTCAATTTTAGTCTCCTATGACCAGACTATATTCTCCCAGTATTTCACGGGCTTGTATAAATGTTGTTGAGCAAACTTTAAACTCACTTTCTATTTGTTCAGCAATGGAGTCTTGCATGGTGAGCATGCATACAGGAGCGTGCATACAGGCCAAGGATGTTAAATGCATTACTTATTGTTTACTTTGAAACAATTGTACTCACTGATTCCAGGTCTTTCTGTAGCTCTCCACAGGAGGTTCTTGTATTTTGGACAACTCTTCTGATAATTCTTTTCACTCCTCTGTCTGAAATCTTTCAGGGAGCACCTGGTCGTGGCCGGTTTATGGTGAAATAATGTTCTTTTCACTTCTGAATTATGGCCCCAACACTGCTCACTGGAATCTTCAGTAGTTTAGAAAATTTTTCTGCAACCAATGCTATCAGTATGTTTTGCAACAATAAGGTTGCAAAGGTTTTAAGACAGCTCACTGGTTTTACCTATCCTGAGATGTTTCTTGTGTGGCACTTGGGTAATGAGACACCTTTTTATAAGCCATTAATTGAACCAGCTGATATTATTTTTTGCTAAGTGGCAGGATTCCTTTCTCTTTACTAATAGATTTCAGCTGGTGTCATGACTTTCCATGGCTTTCTTCATGTCTTCAATACTTTTTCACTGTGTTATTTCTCATTACTAAGAAAAACTATGGATAAAAAGTGCAAGAGGGTCTTATCCAAGCATACCAGAAGATAAAAATAGAGGCAAACCTTACCTGGTCAGGTTGTGTGACCCACAACCAGTGTAAATTGCATGTACAGAGCCAGAAAGGTTAAGGTGCAAAATACAGAGGGAAAAAAGGAATAAAAACGTGTCCTGCTTTTCCCTGGATTTATTTCTCATTACTACACATAACTTAATTTATGGACATCTATGATTTTATTCCTTTGCCTTTATAGATTGGATGGGTGGTTACCAACATCTGGTGAGAAATATATGTAAAAAACCTTTTAAGAAGTGTATTTACTTATAAAATTGGTGACGTATTCAATACTTATTTCACCCGCTGTATGATTGCCAGAGATCAGACTGTTGGGACCCCTACCATGCCAAGAACCAAGGTCTCAAAGTCCACTGTTTCAATTGAGACATAATGAGCATGTGATGCTCCCATGGGTTTTTTTGAGGGTTACCCGTGGTTCTTCTCCAGGGTCGCCGCAGGGGCCTTGCCCTATTCTGTGACCACAACAGTGTCACTAAAGCTGGGGATGGGGACGATGGGGGTAGTTGATATTCGTGACGCCACCTGTAGTGTACGTGTGACGCCCCTGGACTATCAGGTCGTCACACGGTACTGCACAAGCTGCCTTTCCAAGCAGTATTCTGCCTCCCTCTTGGTTCTGGGGCCCTACTTAAGTGGTTTTGCCTCTAACAGCAAATCAAAATCCTAGACACACCCTGCACCACACCCACCTGACACACCAGTGGGCGTCTTGAGAGGAATAGAGTCGCCCACCTGGGGGGGGTCAGGGAGGGGAGGTGAGGTGTGTAGAGAGTAGAGTTTAGTCAGTGACTGTAGAGGAGAGTTGAAGGAGAGAGGTTGGGAAGTAGCCCTCGAGCTGTGAGGAGCTCAGAGGAAGTCGGGAGTGGTGACTCCTGAAGTAACTGTCTAGATTGCAGACGGTGGTCTGGGCCTAGAGGAGTCGGACCCCCGGTTACAGGGGATTGTGGGAAGGGGCCTGGAACTGTCAAGGAGGACAGCCGGTAGCCTAGCACTATCACCGGTCCGGGACCGAAGGCACGACTGGGTACACGGACCCTAGGTCAGGGAGTAGCTTCAGGTAACCCGACAATTCACCTGAGGAGAACGGAGCCTTTGTGATCTGTTCCCACCCGCTCCAGAATCGGGCCATTAGCACAACGAGGGGGATAGGACTTTCCAACCAAAATGGTCCAGAAAATCCCAAGCATGAGCCCGGAGAGCAAGCTCCCATACTTAGCCTTAGTAGGGTGCGGGGCCCGGCTAGTTCCAAGCTACCGGGCCATCAAGCTAAAGTTTAAACTAAGTTCCGGGAGATAGGTCACGGACCACCAGGCAGCACCACTTGGGGACGGGATCCGGACGAGCTCCTCTCAGCGTAAGTGGTACCCAGAGACTTGGTTTATCCGGTTGTCGGTGTCTGCTTATGAACTGAGTGAGTACGAGAGTGACTTCTGCATCCCCATGGCATTCCTCCCTTCACCGAATCCCGGGGCATCCCCTACCCGTGTAGGGTTCCAACACCTTGCTGCCCCGTTCCATCATCCCCGGGTGCTCCCAACGACAGCGCTGGTACTCCTAATTACCACACACCACGGGTGGCGTCACGAACTGTAACTCCCCTGTAAATACCCCCTTTTTCATTCGAGTGGCCGCACGACCCCCGGGTCCGGAGACCCTCTAGCCACAGTGAACCCGGATCCGAGCAGGTCGGCTGCTTCCACGGGGGCGTTACATACGGCTATAATGGGAGCTGCCGCTATAGAGGATCTCTCTCTTCTGGGGTGGATGGTAACGCAGCTCGGGTGTTGCAGCTCTCCGCAGGCAGAGCTTGGCCCTAGTGAGGATGATAGAAGTGGTAGTCATCTATGGCGCAGGGGCGTGATATTGAGAGCGCCGGTAGTAATGGGACGACACAGAGAGTGCAGTTCAAAGTCTTTTACTCACTGGAAGCACACCGCCGTTGGAGTACCAGGCTGCGTTGTGATGGACTTCAGCCGATCCCGGATACTTCGGAGGTCGAGGCCGGTGTTTCCTTCTGTGTGTCACCTTTCGACGGTTTCCCTCCACCCGAGCTCCTGGGCCATGGAACGGGTCACGGGTGCCTTCTGCACTCCCCGTGAGCCCTGGGATCCCCTTTCTTTCCCATGAACTCGGGTCGAGCTTCCAGCTCCAGACCACGGGCCCCTGACTATCCGTGTCCATGCTTGCTTATCTCCTCCTGAATGTGACCTGGCGCATCCCGCGCCCAGAGCTGACTGACTACTGTGTGAGATGGCTCTTAACTTCCCTGTTGGTTCCCAACCTCCCGGGTTCCTGAACTAGTGGGCTAGAGGTCCCATACCTCGTGATGGCCACCCCAGCACCTACCCTAGCCCAGTCTCAGTGGAAGAGCTCCTGTGTTATGTGTTGGTTGAGTGTGTTGTTGGTTGTTTACCGGTGATGACCTCCTCCGTATCCGAGATGAATACCGCACCTCAGGTGAGGTGCAGTACCCTGTGGCGCCTGAAGCCACAGGGGCGCTATACATGCACATGCATGGGTGAACTGAGTCATGGTGGGTCCCTGTGCAGGAGTGGACCACCAACACCCTACATGAACAGTGCTGACCACAGTACACTTGCTGCACTTTATACAGTACACTCAAGCACTATCCCATCATTTATTTAGAGGGGTGGTCCCTGGCTAAACTACTGATGACTTTTCCATAGGATAGGTCATTAATATGAAATCGATGGGGGCCCGACACTCACATGGATCAGCTGAAAACTGCTCTGGTAGCAGCTGTAAGTAAGTAATATATGAGTTACATACAGAAGCCACCTCCGTTACTTAGTGGCCACTGCCAAACACTGAACTTTATCTCGTTTTCCAGTTCTCGGGATCAGTAGGGCTTTATTCCACGACAAGAAATGCATCAAAAAGGTGTATTTTACTAAGTTATCATTAATAAGGCTGGATACTTATACAGACGGCCAAGGATCTGCTGCTTTTTATCTATATCACATCATGCCAGTTATAATATCGGAGACGTATTGCATTAAGAAGCGGTTATTCTGTAATCAGAGGCTATGGGAATTTTAGATTTCACACAAGTTTTATTCCGTTTTTCCTTTCTCATACAGAACTATAATTGATTCCCTGGCTGTTTTTTCCGGTTCAGGATTATTCCTTTTTATCAGTCAGCGTTTCCACAGCATTAGCTGGTAGCACATGAAGGGGCGCTGTGAATAACTAATTGGGTGTTTGTATAGTGTAACAGTTCTTCTTTCTTGGCTGAGAACTTCTGTCCTGATCCTCAGGTCACGCTCATCTCACAGACTTCAATGTAGCAACCATTATTAAAGACGGCGAAAGAGCGACTGCAATGGCTGGAACCAAGCCCTACATGGGTAAGGAAGGTTACTCCGTGACCAATATCCGAATGTATCTAATCTCTGTAGCTACAAACCTAGCCTACCATGGGGGTCCGAAAAAAAGAGATCACATAGCAACAATCAAACTGAGCTCCTTAGTATCATATAGTTTTCCACCCGAAACAGAAGGGTCATAGACCTGCTTGTGACAACTTCTTCAATGGGTATGAGGGTGGCCATGTATAGCCAATAGCTATCATTTGGCTCCAAAAAATTTTTATGAGCTCCCCATACACATATTTGCTTTAATACCAAACCTGGACAACCCCTTTAAAGGGAACCTGTGATCAGATTTGGCCACCACCAGTGAGATGCGGCCACCACCAGTGAGCCCTTATAAACAGTATTCCAGAATATTGTATATAAGAGCCCAGGCCGCTGTGAAGAACATAAAAAACACTTTTATAATACTCAGTTAAGGGGTGGTCCAGGCCGATGGGTTTCACTGGTCTCCGGTCTGGCGCATCCTCTCTGCGGCAATCATCATCCTCCTTCTTCTGAGGCTCGTGTGTATGACGCGTCCTATGTCATCCACATTGGCTGGCATTGTGGTCCTGCGCAGGCGCACTTGATCTGCCCTGCTCTGAGCAGATCAAAATATTGTAGTGCGCGTGCACTGGCAGTCTTTAAATTTTTCTCGCGCCTGCGCATTACAGTATTTGATCTGCCCTCAGCAGGGCAGATCAAAAAGCACCTGCGCAGGACCACGATGTCTACCTGTGTGAATGACGTAGGACACGTCATCAATACTGGGCTGGGTAGAAGGACGGAGATCGCATCAGAGAGGAGGCGCCGGACCGGAGATCAGCGACACCCATCGGACCAGACCGCCCCTTAGGTGAGTATAATAAAAGTGATTTTTACATTATACACAGCGGCCTGGACTCTTATATACCTTATTCTAGAATGCTGTATATAAGAGCTCACTGGTGATGGCCGCAGCTTATAGGGGACAAATCTGGTGACAGGTTCCCTTTAAATGACCAAATGTTGTGAATAAAAGATGACTAAACAATTTCCAAATCATTGCATTCTTATTTTCGTTATACTGTGTGTATTGTGAGGACTCACAAGTCTACAGTCACATAAAGTGACACGTTATGTGACTGCAGACTTTTGTGACAAATTTTAAAACTCATTTAAAAACTGATGGCAGCAACAAATCTCAAAAGAAGTTGGGCCCAGGTCATATCCATCATTGTGTAACATCACCTCTTCTCTTTACAACAGTCTGTAAACATCTAGGTAGTGAGGAGACTAATTGCTAGCGGTGTGGGAGAGGAATGCCCCCGTTGTTAGTTGATGCAGAAGTCTAGCTGCTCCACAGTCCATGGTCTTCTTTGCCAGATTTTTCATTTCTATTATTCGAAAAATGTTTTCTATTGGTGAAAGGTCTGGACTGCAGGCAGCCAGATCATCACCTGAACTCTTGTATGTGGTTTTGCATTGTCTTGCTGAAATGTACAAGGTCTTCCCTGAAATAGACATTGGCTGGATGGGAGCAAATTTTGTTCTAAAACTAGAGATGAGCAGACCTATGGAAGTTTGGGTTCCCTATGTGCAGCTGGACTTTATATAAAGTTTAGTTTGAGACCTGGACTTGAACTGAACTTGACCCCGGAGCCCAAACCCCTTTGAAAATCATTGGGCAGTTTGGCTCTCGACTTACATTCAGCGAGCCATAAACAGAGCATTTCCATGGGAGGGAGTTCAGGGTTGTTATTTTGTACTCACTACATCCAAAAATGTACTTTTTACCCTCAGTGAGAGCCATTCAAAGACTGCAAGCGGCTCCCAATGGGCGGAGAACTGAGCGTACCTGAGCACATTGATGCTCGATCGAGTGGTTAGCATACGTACAGGCCCAGAACTCAGAACTTGTACACTGATGTTTTTTAAAGTCTGTACTCGGTACGAACCCTGACTTTTCCAGTTTGGGTTTGCTCATCTCTATCCAAAACCTCTATATGATGCTCAGCATTGATAGTACTTTTCATATGTAAGCTGTTCTGCCATAGGCACTAATGCAACCACATACCATCAGAGATGTAGGACCGCTTCTGAGATAACAAGCTGGATGATCCCTCCTTTTTCTGTTCCACAATTTTTAGACTCACATATTGAGAAACATCTGACCATATTTGCTTCTGAGAGACTCTGCCTCTCTAATATGCTCTTTATATACTCAGGCATCTGACTTAGCTGACAATTGACACTTCAGCTGTTTTTCATTAGTACCAGTTGCTTTTCCAGCTTTTTGTTAACCCTGTTATGTCTTTTTTATATGTGTTGCTGCCATCAATTTCTAAGTGAGTTAATTTTTTTCAAATGAATTGGAAAAAATGTCTAACTTCCACCTTCCGATCTGTGATCTATGTTCTGCTGAGATTAAAATATGGAGATAAGAGATTTCCAAATCATTGCATTCTTGTTTTCTTTACATTTTACACAGCGCCCCAACTTTTTGGTAATTGGGTTTGAACATTGTATCATGAATGATAAATGATGTTTTCTAATAATGTAAAATATGAATGTAAATAAAAAAGGGAGTAGATGACTGTAATATCATTTTCTATTTCTGTTATTTTAGCTCCAGAGATTTTTCAGTCATTTCTCAATGGTGGAACTGGTTACTCATTTGAGGTTGATTGGTGGTCACTCGGGATAATGTCATTCGAGCTGCTCAGGGGCTGGGTAAGTAAATGTTGAATATCATCCTTTAAGTACTTATCATGAGGTCATAAGACCCTAAACGGCCACCAATCTGTTATGTATTACAGTAAAGGCCCGTTACACGCAACGACATCGCTAACGAGATGTCATTGGGGTCACGGAATTGGTGATTCACATCCATCCTCGTTAGCGACGTCGTTGCGTGTGACATGTATGAACGACCGCTAACGATCACAAATACTCACCTAATCGTTAATTGTTGACACGTCGTTCAAATCCCAAATATCGTTGATGGTGCTGGACGCAGCTTGTTCGTTGTTCCTGAGGCAGCACAAATCACTTCGTGTGACACCCCAGGAAGGACGAACAACACCGTATCTGCGTCCTCCAGCAATGAGGTGGGCGTCACTTTCCTGCGGCTGCTCTCCGCCCCTCCGCTTCAATTGGACAGCTGCCGTGTGACGTCGCTGTGACGCCGCACGAACCACCCCCTTAGAAAAGAGGCAGTTCGCCGGCCACAGCGACATTGTTAGGCAGGTAGGTACGTGTGACGGGTGCTAACGATATTGTGTGCCACGGGCAGCGATTTGCCCGTGACGAACAAACGACGGGGGCAGGTGCTTTCACGAGCGACATCGCTAGCGATGTTGCTGCGTGTAAACCCCCTTAACACTTGATAATGATGTCTTTCTATATGCTGGTCAGCATAATATGGAAAAATTACTTTAAAAACAGTATTTGCTATAATATAATGACTTGTAAAACGTCATAGTGGTGGAGCTGATCTTCTAAAGGGGCACAATTAGTGATGGGTGGACCCAGACTTTAGAAGTCCGGATCCAGGTGGGGTCAAAAGAACCTGAGCAATAACCCCAGGCCTGGAGTTCTCAAGGAACTTCGGGTAGTGATCTGGATCCGACCATCCAAGTAATAAAAAAAAAACAACAAAGAAAAAAAGATTTTTTTCTGTGCTTGTGTTTAATTTTCACTTACAGACTAGTGATGGGGGGGGGTGTCTCATAAATGCCTCCCATTAATAATTTCTAATCTAGGGTTTAGTAGTAGCTGTGATTAAACCCTTATTACCCCGATTGCCACGGCACCAGGGCAATCGGGATGAGCTGGGTAAAGTTCAGGGATTATCGCATCTAATGGATGCAACAATCCTGGGGGGCTGTGGGCTGCTATTTTTAGGCTGGGCGGCCCAATAAGCATGGGTCTCCCCAGCCTGAGAATACCAGCTCCCAGCTTTCAGCTTTATCATGGCAGGATATCAAAATGGGGGGGGGGCGCACACCGTTCTTTAAAATTATTTATTCAATTGATTTTTAAGAAAATCCGCATGCGGTTCCTCTTATTTTGATTCACAGTCAAGATAAGCGTCCGGCTGGGGGCTGCAGCCTGTAGCCTTATCTTTATATGTGGTGGTATCATAATATGGGGGGACCCAACGCCAATTTTTTTATTTAGTTATTTATTTTAACACCAATATAGAAGCAGACATGTGTGATTGACAGCAGTCAGACGTGCTGTTACTCAGGCTTGGGACACTGTCAGACTGCAACCAATCAGAGACACACGGACTGCTGGTGGGCGGGGTAAGCAGTGCATATGCATGCCGATAATGAGTGGCCCCGGAATTAGAGTAAGTGGCCCCTTAAGCAGTGTATGAAGTGACTATGAAGCGTTTGCTCTAATCCCCCTCTCTGTTCTACCACGACTTTCAAGTGTCTGATTTGGGTCTCCATAGACATATATTTGGAGACCGGTATCCAGCCAAATATCCAGGATAAATAATGAGCCCGAACCATTTTTTTTTTTAAAAAACTGGTTGGACCCGCCAATCCTGGGTATCCAGGTCCGCTCATCACTAGTCACGATGGCATTGGTTCTTGCTTGACTTCCCACTGCCTGAGAATGCTGTCATAAGCCACCCCAAATGACATCTGGTGCAGTTAAGAAATGTTTGCCGGTCTCTGTTTCCTCTGGCTCACAGGCTGATAATTATCACCCTTACCAAATTAACAAATTAGTAAGGAAAATAATTTGCCAGATTTTGCAAAACTCGGATTCAATAATTGTCTTAGGGATAATACAAGTGTGTTCTCGCATGCTTTAGCCCCAGACTTGTCTGGAGTGTTGTATGGACATTTTGGCAAATCGTAAAAGGACGACATCTGCTAACAGCAAGCTCTTGTCTATGGGCAGCTGTACCGCTAACAGATTTGTTTGTATGCAACTTATATACTATTCTTATCTTTCCACAGAGGCCGTATGACATCCATTCAAGTAATCCAGTAGAGACCCTAGTCCAGTTATTTAGCACAATCACTGTCCAATACGCATCCGTCTGGTCAAAAGATATGATCGCACTTCTGCGGAAGGTAAATTCACTTTCATTACAAATAAAAGAAAAACATATGGCTACTTTCTCTAAGGAAAAACAAAAAAACAGCACAAATCCACAGTAATTGGACTATTAATCCAACACCACACTGCCCAGAACCACGATGATGCCAACAGTGTCCCATCATTTCCTGCCAAAACTGGTACAATGCACTGTGTGCTGCTGAATTAGTGCAGTACCAGGGGGGTAAAGGAATCTAAAAAACTCTGGATTTTTGGATAAGCTGTATTTTCTCATGTCTTGATAAACTTTTTACATTTCTTTTTTTTTTTTTTTAGATTTTTCTTCTTTTAACTACTTACATTGCACACTGTTGCACTGTTTTTACTAGGTGTTTTTAAAACAATTTTGTGCTATAATTTTTTGCTAATTTTTTGTGAGACTATAGTATACTCTATTAAATAGGACAAACCACCAGGATTTTCCTATATAAACTAAATCTAGTGCTATACTGGCGCTATCATGCTGATTCTATACATACCTTTAGTTGTGAGATCGGATGTATACTTTCTGAAATACAGGCAAGTAAAGTTTGTGAAATGCTCTGTTATTTGATTGATAGGTGCAATGAAATAACTAATAGGTGGGTCGAATGTTGCTAGTTATTCCTGCTCCTGTCTGCCTGACTGTCCTTCCTCCCCTGTTTCTGTTATTACAGGGAGAGGAAGGACAGTCAGGCAGACAGGGGCGTTAATAACTCGCAGAACCCAATCCACTTATTAGATATTCTGTTGCACCTATCAATCAAATAACAGTGCATTTCACAAACTTTACTTGCCTGTATTTCAGAAAGTATTCATCCGATCTCACCACTAAAGGTATGCATAGAATCAGCATGATAGCACCAGTATAGCACTGGCTTTAGGTTATATAGGAAAATCCTGGTGGTTGGTCCTCTTTAAGGTATGTTGCAGATTTCAATTATTTTTTAATATAGATCCCGATTTTTATTTTGGTAAATGTGACCTTATGTCAATTCTTAATTCCCCCAATTACTACTCATCTGGCTGGGTGGCCATTCATTGAATTCCTGTTTATCACCATTGTGTCTTTAGGTCCAAAATTCTGTTGTGATTAATAGCATGAATGATAAAATTTTATATGGTTTTTAGATTTTTTTAAATTAGATTCACAGCTCAAAATTCCCTGCATAGCCACAGAGTTAAATGATAAAATTGTACTATTAGAGGGCGATTAGGAGTTCACTATTCTATTATTGAATACATGTATAAACTGTATGCAGTGAGCTCATTAGCTCCCTCTAGTGGTGGCAGGGGATTTGGAGTAATATTATAGAAAAAAAGAGCTCCAACTACATTAAAGAGTACCAACCAACAAGATTTTCATATAAAATTGAAGCCAGTGCTATACTGGCGCTAGGGTGCTAATTCTAAACATATCTTTAGTTGTGCGGTCGGATGTACAGTTTCTGAAATACAGGCAAGTGAAGTTTGTGAAATGCACTGTTATTTGATTGATAGGTGCAACGGAATATCTAATAGGTGGGTCGGGTTTTGCTAGTTATTCCCGCCCATGTCTTCCTGCCTGTCCTTCCTCCTCTGTCTCTGTTATTACAGGTGGAGGAAAGAGGGAGGAAGGACAGTAAGGAGGAAGGAATGGGAGGCAGACAGGTGTGAGAATAACTAGCAAAAACCCAACCCACCTATTAGATATTCCGTTGCACCCATCAATCAAATAACAGTGCATTTCACAAACTTTACTTGCCTGTATTTCAGAAAGTATACATCCGATCTCACAACTAAAAGTATGTATAGAATCAGCATGATAGTGTCAGTATAGCACTGCCTTTAGGTTATATAGGGAAATCCTGGTGGTTAGTCACTTTAAAGGTAAAATATAAAATGAAGTAGAACATTAAAAACAAAAACACAAAAAATGTCGTTGGGTAATCAATAATTTCCTTCTTCATAAGAGACGTGTTATATGTTGCAGAGCTATACTTGCTAGAAACCTGCCAATTAGGCTACTTTCACACATCCGGTTTGAGCCGTGCGGCTCAATCCGGCTGTGAAACCTATGCAACGGATGCGGCGAAAACACCGCATCCTTTGCATAAGTTTTACATGCGGCCGGTCCATTTTTTTCCGGTTGTGGCATGCTACTGAGAATGCGCAGTGTAAGAAACCGCATGCGGCGGCTGGATGCGTTTTTTTCCGCATCGCGCCGCATCCGGCGTCCATAGGCATGCATTGAAAAATGTGCCGCCCGGCCGGATGCGGCGCGATGCGTTTTTTTTTGCCGGAGCAAAAAACGTTGCAGGCAACGTTCCATCCAGCCGCAGCATCGGCTAAATCTGCCGCATGCGGCAAAAACCGGACCGAACGCAAGCCCATGCGGCACAATACGGCACTAATGTAAGTCTATGCAAAAAAAAACGCAACCGGCGGCAAAAAAAACGGTTGTGGTTTTTCTGCAGAGCGCCGTATTGTGCCGCAGAGCAAAAACCAGATGTGTGAAAGTAGCCTTAAGGGGGCTTTACACGCTGCGACATCGCTAATGCGGAGTCGTTGGGGTCACGGAATTTGTGACGCACATCCGGCCGCATTAGCGATGTTGCTGCGTGTGACACCGATGAGCGATTTTGCATCGTTGCAAAAACGTGCAAAATCGCTCATCGGTGACATGGGGGTCCATTCTCGATTATCGTTACTGCAGCAGTAACGATGTAGTTCGTCGCTCCTGCGGCAGCACACATCGCTCCGTGTGACATCGCAGGAACGAGGAACCTCTCCTTACCTGCCTTCCGGCCGCTATGAGGAAGGAAGGAGGTGGGCGGGATGTTCCGGCCACTCATCTCCGCCCCTCCGCTTCTATTGGGCGGCCGCTCAGTGACGTCGCTGTGACGCCTCACGGACCGCCCCCTTAGAAAGGAGGCGGTTCGCCGGTCACAGCGACGTCGCCGGGCAGGTAAGTATGTGTGACGGGTCTGCGCGATGTTGTGCGGCACGGGCAGCCATTTGCCCGTGTCGCACAACAGATGGGGGCGGGTACCCACGCTAGCGATATCGGGACCGATATCGCAGCGTGTAAAGTAGCCTTTTTTAAGAGCTAATATCACGGTGTTTTATCAAATCATGTGTAATGTGATAATAATTTAGCATTGCTGTTTGTGTAATAGTATTTATTAATGATATTTGTTACGTTCCTGAAAATATTTATAAGATTTTGGACACGTAAACCCAGTGCCGCCCGGTGTAATTTCAAGGCATGCTGCCATTAATAAAGTGTATACTTCAGCCGCTGTACGAGAATGTAGACCGCTGTGAAGTTGGGTTCTGTAAAAGCTAGAAATAACTAGTTTTATAATGCGTGATTGAAGCATGAAATATAGTATTTTGGCAGCCAGCTGTGACTCTGATTTCTGAAGCTGCGCCCTATGCCAACTTCAAATGAGGAAAAAGTAAATTCATTCTCGCAAAACCGAAAATACTTTGATTCAGAGTTTTAGATGTGGAAGGGGGCTGACTGGGACTGGATACAAATTTGGGAAAACTTCATAGTTACGGCACAAAATCAGTGAGACCTCAATGCAAAACAGAGGGGCTTGTTTTGTGAAATTGCCTTTTAACTGTTGGGATTTGAGAACTTCAGTAAATCATCAGCGCCACCTAATGGTGAGAAGTAACACTGAGAAAGAAATGTGTATATTGGATAGCGTTGTTTCTTTCGGGGACAGGTTTTTTTTTTATTTATTTTAAGTGAACCTGTCACCACTTTTATACTTTTTTTTTTACACTTTTATAAACACTTTCCATCACTTTTCAAATCATGTAAATTAAAGGGAACCTGTCACCAGATTTTTGCTTTCCACACCAAGACTAGCACCTTAATCAGCGCCTGTGCTGCGTTCTATAAAGATGCATCTTGTGGACTGACTGCGCCTGCACACAAATACCTTTATAAAATCTCCCATCATGTATGTAAATTCTTCAGTCCGGTCGGAAGGGCGTCATATTTCGCAGCTCTCTCCTCGGTGATCTCGGCCTCATTTGAGGATTGACGTGGATGACGCCTCCGATTCTAAAGTTATAAAGACTATTAGGAGTCACTTCTGAACTTTTTTTGAAGGAGACACCTATGAGAGTATAAAGAGGTTGTAGGAGCCTACAAGTTGACTGGCAAACTCTCGCACCTGCACAATTTCACAAACATTCCCAGCTTGCATGGGCGCACTTCGTTCTTCCCTATTGTGGGCAGAACCGAAAACATAAGTGTGCCTGCGCAAGTCGACAATGTCTCTGTGCAGGTGCAAGATTTTGCCCGGTACATATGTACCGCCCCCGTGCCAGTGGCCGAGCCGCTCGGATCCGGACCCGCGGTGGCTCGAGGGGTCTCCGGACCCTGGTGTTCGCGCGGACACTCGAAGTTAAGAAGGGAGGGTGTATATACAGGGGAGTTAGAAATTTGTGACGCCACCCACGGTGCGTGGTAATGTGGGAGACCACCGCTGCTGTTGGGGAGCCCGGTGGTGAGGGTGTAGCAGCAAGATGTTTAACCCCTCCGTGGGTAGGGGGTTTGTGCCCCGGGGCCCGTTGGGGGTTGGTGACAGGGTACCGTTGGGGAGAGGAAGGGAGTTTTTCAGTGTACTTACTCAGTCCAAGAATACTGACACCGACAGCTTGTAAACCAGAAATCTGAGCACCACTGTAGCAGGGAGGGAACACGCGTGGATCCGTGCCCTTGGCGTTGCTTGTTAGCCTGTGGCCTTTTCCGTGGCACCTTCTCTCTATTGGACCCTCAAGTTTGGAACTATTCGGGTCCTGCTCACCCGTATGGCTAACGGAGTGAGCTTGCTGTCAGGTTTCACGCGTAGGATTTCTTTGGACTGTACTCTGGGAAGGTCCTATCCCATCAGTGCGCTAGTACCCCAATTTTGGAGTGGGTTGGGGATGAATTTTGAAGTCTTCACCCCCATTGGGTAAATTACCGGGACGCGTGAAGCTACTTCCCGGCCTAGGGTCCACGTACCCCGTCGTACCCTGGCCCCTGCCCGGAGATGGCTCAAGGCCGCCAGCTGCCCTCCTCGGCAGTCTGTGCCCCTTGACACGATCCCCTGCGACCGGGGTTCCAGCTCCTACCAGGCCCAGACAAACGTCGACCACCTAGTACTGAGAAGCCCTGCTCCTGACCTCCAACAACACTCCCGTGACCTCTCTCCTTGAGAGTCACTGCACAACTCCTTCTTTTCACTTTCTCACTTTTCCCTACCAACCCCCCATGTGGGCGGCCCTATTCCCTTCAGGCCCCCCCAATGGTGTGTCTGGTGGGTATGGTGCAAAGTGTTCCTAGGATTTTGACTGACTAAGCTGTTAGCAACACCAAAGGACCAGGATCCGTAACCAAGGAGGAGGTGGATACTGTGCAGAAGAGCAGATTGCACAATACCCTGTGACGACCTGATAGGCCAGGGCGTCACACATAGCTAACACAGTTGACGTCATCCACATCCAAAATCTTGCGCCTGTGCAGAGAACTCGCCAGTTTGCGCAGGCGCACTTATGTTTTTGGCTTTGCCCGCCATAAGGAAGAGCAAAGTGCATCTGTCTCTGCCCAGGTGCAAGATTTTGCCTGTCTACGTTGATGGCTCCTACAACCTCTTTATGCCCTCATAGGTGCCCCCTCCAAAAAAGTTCAGAGGTGACTCCTAATAGTCTTTAAAACTTTAGTATCGGGTGTGTCATTCCTTCTTCAGCTGCTGCAGAAACTCTTTTTGAAAAGGAATGAGAATGAAGTAATTATTGCACTTTATTGATTAATATTCATGTGACACAGCCCCATTCAGACACCTGGTTCTCAGGTGTCCTATCTATGTTTTTCGTCCCTATGATAACTGATTAAGCTGTTCAAATGTCTTTTTTTGATGTGGAGGTTGAAACTGTGTGTCCGCAAGGCAAAAACGAGATATGTCAGTTTTTGATCCAAGTTACGGCTATAACTCACACATTCAAATATTTATTTTTCTATTTTTTTTGGGGGGGGGGGGTAAAAAAAAAATGGATGCCATCAGCGTGTCATCCAAGCATTACTTAAAAAAAAACAACAAAAAAACACGGATGATGGTAAAAATGGACACAGATAAAAAGTGAATGACGATCAAATCCATCACACTGTCTGTTTTTCTCAAATGCTAAAAAGCAAAAGAAAAAAAAAGTCTGAATTAGGCCTTACGGTATATTGATTTGCAGCCTCTTTTAGGCCTGCGACACACATCCGTGACGCCAGTACATGTTTGTCATTTATTGCACGTACCAGCGGCACGGAGACACGTTCAGCAATGCTACCCTATTGTAGCAGGCACCACACGTAAAACCACACGGAACGTGTGTCTGTGTGCATTTGTACGTGTGTGCGTTTTTCTGCATGCTGACATGTCAGTGTTTTTTCCGGCAGCACGGGTGTCACACGGCCCGCACCCGTACCACACGGGTGTAGTGTGGATGCGGTCCTGTATGACACGCGCCGGAGAAAACACACGTATCAGAGAAAAAAAAAAAACCTTAACTCACCTTCTCCAGCCCTCCCGTCTCTGCCGCTGCTGCCTCTTGCTGCCGAGCACCGCTCATTATTCTCATTTAATATTCACTTCACTGCGGCCGGCAGCAGCGGGGAGATGGGAGGACCGGAGACCGAGGATCAGCACCACGGACAGCAGCGCGGACTACGTGAGTATGTAAATAACCTGTTCTCCAAATGTTATCATGGATAGCACACGTAGAACACACGTGGCCTGCACGTACCAGAGACACAATATTAGGCCATGTGCGCATGCTGCGGATTTACCCACGGAATTGCCGCGGATTTCGCTGCAGAAATGAGGTAGAAAATGTTTATAACATTTCTGCAGTCCTTCTCCAGCAAAATCTATGGAGATTAAAAAATGCTGTGCGCACACTGCGTTTTTTTTTTTTTTTGTCCCTGCGGATTTACCCGCGGAATTTCCGCTGCGGAATTAATGTGCATGTCACTTCTTCACTGCAGGTCCCTGCGGCTTTGCCATTGATTATTGGTAAATAAAACGCAGGGACCAACCTGTGGCAAAACCGCAGAAATTCTGCACCAAATCCGCACCAAAACCACACCAAGACGCGGCAAAACCTCATGCAGATTTCGTTGCGGTTTTGGTACGTTTTTTTTACTGCAGGTGCGGGATTCTTTCACAGGGTCTGGTTTTTCTTTAAGAAAAAGTCATTTTCTAGTGCGCACATAGACTTAGGTCTCGTACGCACGTTGCGTAATTGTATGCATTTACGCTGCGTATTGCACTGCAGCGTAAATGCATGCGTCCTGCGTCCCCTGCACAATCTATGAAGAATTGTGCATGATACGTGCGCATGATGCTTTTATGAACGCAGCGATTTGGGTGCTAAAATTTTGACCCAAATCTGGGCGTTCATAAAAGCAGCATGTCAATTATACCGTGCGCTATGGATGCAGCTTCCACTCTGTCTATGGTGGGAGCAGCAGCCTTAGCGCATGAAATCAGGTTTTTTTTAAGTGACTGCGCTGCCGTCACTCAGGTTACCAGCGGCTAGCTGGAGTCCACCCCCCGAGACCGCAGCTCACCTGTGACTTCATCGCTGTCACTCGGGCGACTTGCTGTCACAGTTGGAGGATCCAGCGGTGGCCACGAGTAACCTCAGTGACAGCTCAGCTGATTGCGCGGCTCACCTCAGTTGCTGCGTGGAGCTGACAGGGGCGGCGGTGTTCTTCTGCAGCTCTTGTCACCTTCATGTGGCAGAGCTGGAAGCGACACGGGACCTCCGTGGATTACGCCGGACATGGATGGATATTTGGGGCATAATAAATTGGTGAACGAGGGTTTTTTGTAGTGTTTATTATTTCAAATAAAGGATTTTCCGATTAATTATGGAAGGTATCTCGAGGAGACGCCTGCTATGATTAATCTAGGACTTATTGGCAGCTATGGGCTGCCATTAACTCCTCATTACCCCGACTTCCAACGCACCAGGGCAATTCGGGAAGAGCCGGGTAGAGTCCCAGAACTGTCGCATCTAATGGATGCGGCATTTCCGGCCGGCTGCTGGCTGATATTGTTAGGCTGGGGGGCTCCCCATAACGTGGAGCTGCCCATCCTGAGAATACCAGCCTTCAGCCGTGTGACTTTACCCTGGCTGGTATCAAAATGGGGGGGAACCGCACATCGTTTTTTTTTAATTATTTATTTATTTATTTTACTGCACTGTATAGACCCGCCCACCGACAGCTGTGATTGGTTGCAATGAGACAGCTGTCACTCAGCGTGGGGGCGTGTCTCACTGCAACCAATCATAGGCATCGGTGGGCGGGGAAAGCAGGGAATACGAGATTGATTAATGAGCAGCCGGCTTTTTCAAAATAGTAAAAGCTGTCGGAGCAGTGTGAACGCCGTGCAGCACCGCGCTGGTGATCGGGGATCGGTAAGTATGAGAGAGGGGGGAGACTGACCAACAGACAGAGAGAGGGACAGACAAGACAGAGAGAGAGACCGACCGACGGACTGAGGGAGATTGACCGACATAGACAGAAAAAGAAAGAATGACCAACATCACTACAAAAAAATCACAAAACGTACACGGAGCATACAGACATTCATCCGTGTCACGTACTTGTGCGCATCAAACCATTGACTTTCATGGTGTCCGTGTGTGCGTGTTCCGTGCAGGAAACGGACATGCTGCCGTGCAAAACGGAAACACATACGGATCACGGACACGGACATGATGAAAAACGCAAGTTTGACCACAAACATAGATTAACATTGGTGCACGTTTGTCCGGGTCTCCAGTATATACGGAAACGGGACAGACATGCACGTTTTTAACGGATGTGTGTCGGAGGCCTTAAGAAACTTGCCAAATAATCAACGTGTGTACTGAGGTAAAAAAACGTAACAAATATTCAATGTGTGAAAAAAGCTGTGAAGCCCCGCATGTGTAGTGTCGGTGCATTACCTTCAGGGACTCCACTTGGATGGAACAGTCTGGTCTTTGTCACAGGTAGGAAATCTTCTATTTGTCGTGACGCCACTCTCAGAATTGCGGTCAGTGGGGACCGCCACTGCAGATTAGGGGACGCCTGGGGCTGATGGTGAGTGCAGTTAGTTGGAATAGCCTCCTGAGAGTGAGGCAAGCCCCAGGGCCCTGTGTAGGTGCGTAGTACCACAAGGCGCAGAATAACTCCACACACGCAGGATGTCTTTCAGGGATTTTACTCACTTCAGGTGGCAGGGTGAGTAACCCGGGCGTAGCTGGGATGAACCAGGCTGGAACCAGGTATCCTTCAGGCTGACTTCTGATGGTGACTACCAACTCGCCTTCCTTAGCCCTTGGTGGTTTGGGGTAACCCCGACTTTTAGTCCCTATGGGGGTCACCCAGGGAAGTTGCTGAAGCCTCTCTCCCCTTCGTTTTGCCGTTTGCTTGTTGCCTGGGCCAGATCACTCCAGCTGCTTTCCTCCTGTGAACTATGGGCCCTAACTGTGGCTACGTGGCTGCGGCTTTTGGGTGTTGTGGTGTGGGCTTTGAGGGCCCCACACCGGCAGGTTTAGCAAGGAAAGGTGGATCTATCCCCGCTCCGGGATCTGCCGCCCGTTTGGGCCTGGTACTCCCTAGCAGTCTCCTTACTTCCCACTCTGTGCTCTCTCTCTAGCTGGAGATGGGTTTCGGGTAGCACTCCTAGGTGACCGTTCTCCCCCGTCGGTAGCCACTGCGCGGGCGCTGTCAGACTGCAACAGCCCCAGGGGAAGGGGTCAGCTCCTCTCGGAGCTCCCTGGACTCTGCTCTGCACTGAACCGGCTCACTGCTCCTCCTCTCCTGTTCTTGCCTACGCCACCTAGCAACCAGGCTCTCTTACCACACCCCTTGAGAGGAGATGGAGGCTTTTGGCCCCCTCCACTATTCCAGTGAAGGTGAAGGCTTTTCCCCCTCCTGGGATCCCCAGGGGTCCTCTCATAGGTACATGTGTGAGACCTGATCACTATGCGCCTGTGTAGTCACACCTCGGTCAGCCTTCTGGATTACCTGTATTGTACTGTCCCCAGCATGGGTGCAGTACTCAGTGGTGCCTGACCAGGTCAGGGGCGCCACATTCCCCCTTAGTTATCACCAGCACGTCCTCGGGCTGCAAGACAACATTTTAAAATGCATAAAACATTAAAACATGGTAAAACGTTTTAAAAGCACCAGGTACCATACATCACCACCCTCCACCCACAAGTCCGTTAACCCACCCAAAACCCTCTCACGTTGGCCGCGCCTTCAGCCACTTCTGGCAGGATGTAGAGGCGGCTTTCATGGTCTGGTGGTCTTCAGGGTATACCTGGCCTGGTGGAGCCGCGCCTTCAGCCACTTCTGGCAGGATCCAGAGGCGGCCTTCACAGTTGGTGCTGACCAGGTACCCTCTTTGTGGTGGAGAGCCAGGCCCCATAAACAGGCATGCTCTCTGGTCGCAGGTAAGCCAAGGCCCTATATACGGACGGGCTCCCTGGTTGCAGACGAGCCAAGCCCCTAAACAGGCTGACTCTGGTGGTGGTGGTGCCCTCTGGTGTAACTATTTACACTGCGAGAGTTTGTGGCTATAGCCAGTTCATAGCCTTAAGGTTCATTTCTCACATCAGTTTATGTGGGCACATCTCTTAAACTTTAAAACGTTGCAAAAACTTCAAAACTGGTAACTTGCTTTACTTTACATGAACTTTATGCAGACTCCTCCTCACCAGGGCTTGGGCCTGTAGGGCTGCGGCACCTGTTGCTTCCTTGACCTCTTTCTTCATCTGTGGTAGTCTCATCAGTAGGTTCTTTCTCTGTTCCTTTTCTATCTTTCCTTTCTTCTTCTGTGCCTGTGGCTTTTCCTTTAAGACATGGCGTTACATCTAGCGCATACCAGCCTCTTTCGCCTTGATGCATGGTAAACTGCACTGTGTCTCCCATTTTTAAGTTTCTTCCAGGATGTCCTCTGGGCAAATGAGCTCTCACGTCTCGTCTATTGACAAAAATGCCCTCTTTCATACCTGATGCCACTATAAAGCCGTATCCGCTCTTCAAGTTAAAGTCTTCCACAATTCCTCTACAAAGGGGTCCTCTGACCTGTGCTTTGGCTCTTCTTAGGGACCGTTTTTCTTCTAAGTCTCGGGCCATGACTTCTCTCTGCTCTGGGGATGGCGGTGCAGGGAAAAACTGGGTTCCGCTACGGCGCCGTGTCTTGCGGGCTGGATTCTGCGAGGTACAGCTTACAAGCTCCCAGGTGAGGCTTTTGGGCAGATCTTCTTCAGCAGACGGTGTTAGGTCTTCCTCGTCCCAGCGGGAATATGGCAACATTTCTGGCTCGGGGTATGGATCCACTGCTGGTGGCTCCTGAGTCAGCTCCTCATCTTCCTGGCCTCCCCTCCCCCTTAGTGCTTCTGAGCACTCCTTTGGTGGCAGTGCTGGGGATTGACTTTCTTCAGCAGGCCCAGGCGAGGGACTCTTTGGCGTAGTTGCTGCAGGGGTTGCCGGAATCCTCTTGGGGGTGTGCGGAGGGAGCATGTACTGATCCACCATCTCCTGTGGGAACTTGGCCTCCATGTCAGCCTTCAGCTGCCAGTATGCGGGGTCCTCCCCTACCAGGGACTTCCTAGCAGGGACCTCCTTGGACTGGGGAGCGGTGTCTGCTCTGGCCTTGCAGGCCGGGGAAAATGGTGATGCAATCTTGTCTTGGTGGGCCGCGCCCGGCATGGCGGCGGCCTGGTCTTGGCGGGCCGCGCCCTGCATGGCGGCGGCCTGGATCGGCGTCGCTGTCGCGATGGGATCGGTGCAGGCTGGGCTGGGCGTCGCTGCAGCGATCGGAGCTTGGCGGGCCGCACCTGGCGTGGCTGCGGCCTGGTTCAGCGTCTCACTTGCGGCATGGATGAGGGTCGCGGTGGCAGCCGGATCTTTGCGGACCGGACTGGGCGTTGCTGCAGGGACCGGGTCTTGGTGGGCCGAGCAGGGCATCGCTGCGGCGGCCTGAGCTTGGCGGGCTGCACCTGGCGTGGCTGCAGCCTGCTTCAGCGTCGCCGCGCCGGACGCCTCTTCAGGGGCCGCGGACGTGGCAGCAGGGGTCGGGGCACTCGCGCTGGCAGGGGCATCACTGGACTCACCCATCGGTGGCAGCATCGGGGTCTGAGTCGTCACCGCCCGGTCTGGCACTCGGCGCGCGGCTCTCCCCTCATAGGCCTGAACCGCCGCGGTCATCCACAGAAACTCCGTCCGTCCCTCTCTGATCAGCCTTCCGACCCTGGCCTCCAGTTGATCGCAGAACTCGGCGAGCTCCCGACACCACTAGGCAGCGGAGCCTGGCTCTGGGTCTCTGCATTCAGACGCCATTTTCTCTAGCAACAAGCTGCTGGCTTCTTTTCCGTTCCGCCGTCTCTGGACGCTTCCGCTCTCTTCACAAGCGAGGTCAGAACCCTGCAGGGGATCTCTGGGTAGCCACACCTCTTCGTGGGCGGTAACTTCTCCCAGCGCGGGCTGCTGTTGTTTTTCAGCGCGCTTTTCATGGTGGCAATATGGCGGCGCTTCCAATTTTTCAAGCGGACCGCCCAGGCACATGGTCACCTGTCTAGACAGGTCTAGTCCTTATCCTGTTCGTGACGCCAGATGTGAAGCCCCGCATGTGTAGTGTCGGTGCATTACCTTCAGGGACTCCACTTGGATGGAACAGTCTGGTCTTTGTCACAGGTAGGAAATCTTCTATTTGTCGTGACGCCACTCTCAGAATTGCGGTCAGTGGGGACCGCCACTGCAGATTAGGGGACGCCTGGGGCTGATGGTGAGTGCAGTTAGTTGGAATAGCCTCCTGAGAGTGAGGCAAGCCCCAGGGCCCTGTGTAGGTGCGTAGTACCACAAGGCGCAGAATAACTCCACACACGCAGGATGTCTTTCAGGGATTTTACTCACTTCAGGTGGCAGGGTGAGTAACCCGGGCGTAGCTGGGATGAACCAGGCTGGAACCAGGTATCCTTCAGGCTGACTTCTGATGGTGACTACCAACTCGCCTTCCTTAGCCCTTGGTGGTTTGGGGTAACCCCGACTTTTAGTCCCTATGGGGGTCACCCAGGGAAGTTGCTGAAGCCTCTCTCCCCTTCGTTTTGCCGTTTGCTTGTTGCCTGGGCCAGATCACTCCAGCTGCTTGCCTCCTGTGAACTATGGGCCCTAACTGTGGCTACGTGGCTGCGGCTTTTGGGTGTTGTGGTGTGGGCTTTGAGGGCCCCACACCGGCAGGTTTAGCAAGGAAAGGTGGATCTATCCCCGCTCCGGGATCTGCCGCCCGTTTGGGCCTGGTACTCCCTAGCAGTCTCCTTACTTCCCACTCTGTGCTCTCTCTCTAGCTGGAGATGGGTTTCGGGTAGCACTCCTAGGTGACCGTTCTCCCCCGTCGGTAGCCACTGCGCGGGCGCTGTCAGACTGCAACAGCCCCAGGGGAAGGGGTCAGCTCCTCTCGGAGCTCCCTGGACTCTGCTCTGCACTGAACCGGCTCACTGCTCCTCCTCTCCTGTTCTTGCCTACGCCACCTAGCAACCAGGCTCTCTTACCACACCCCTTGAGAGGAGATGGAGGCTTTTGGCCCCCTCCACTATTCCAGTGAAGGTGAAGGCTTTTCCCCCTCCTGGGATCCCCAGGGGTCCTCTCATAGGTACATGTGTGAGACCTGATCACTATGCGCCTGTGTAGTCACACCTCGGTCAGCCTTCTGGATTACCTGTATTGTACTGTCCCCAGCATGGGTGCAGTACTCAGTGGTGCCTGACCAGGTCAGGGGCGCCACAAAGCCACTATGTAAAAATGTAAGACATGTAAATTAAAACTTTCCATTGATTTTTTACTACAAAAGTAAAGCTCATGCACGCTGACTCCTTGCTCAATTCTGCCATTATAATAATTATTATTGTATTCAGTATAAGCGGCTTGTGTTATTTATCTTTTCATTTGGCTTTTTGCCTTCTAGCTATTGACAGTGAACCCGGAACATCGCTGCTCTTGCCTCGTGGATATTCAGACGTCAGCTTATCTATCAGATATTGTCTGGGAAGACGTCCTGGAGAAGAAAGTGGAACCAGGTTTTGTTCCAAATGCAAGTCACTTTATGTTTGACTGTTCTTACCGGAGGATTTTTCGCCCCAGTATCATCCGTACTTCCTCTCATTAGGCTTACCTTGCATTTCAGGTGACAGAATCTCCTATTTAATAAAAAGTGCACAAAGTGCATTTTGCAGATTTTGTCCTTCAGCAGAATATTTAACACCTCAATGTATCAGTATATGTAAGAGTTGTCAGCCTTGTGTCAGGACAAGAGAAGAATGCGTTCTGCTGATTTTGTGAGAAGTATCCGGCAAGGACGTGATTTCATCTTTTACATGTAAACAACATTATTTTTATTCACTGAAAACAAGTAGACAAAAAAGTATCAAAAAGTGATATAAGTTTTCATTATTATTATTATTATTATTATTATTATTTATTTTTATTATAGCGCCATTTATTCCATAGCGCTTTACAAGTGAAAAGGGGTATACATAAAAAAACAAGTACAGCAATCATGAACATGAGAAGGCACAGACTGGTACAGGAGGAGCGAGGACCCTGCCCGCGAGGGCTCACAATCTACAAGGGATGGGTGATGATACACTAGGTGAGGGTGGAGATGGTAATGTGGCGTTATGGAGGAGTGAGGGTTAGGCTACTTTCACACATCCGGTTTTTGCTCTGCGGCACAATACGGCGCTGTGCAGAAAAACCACAACCGTTTTTTTTGCCGCCGGTTACGGTTTTTTTTTGCATAGACTTACATTAGTGCCGTATTGTGCCGCAGGGGCTTGCGTTCCATCCGGTTTTTGCCGCATGCGGCAGATTTAGCCGATGCTGCGGCCAGATGGAACGTTCCCTGGCACGTTTTTTGCTCCGGCAAAAAAAACCGCATTGTGCCGCATCCAGCCGCTTCGGCATATTTTTCAATGCATGCCTATGGACGCCGGATGCGGCGCGATGCGGAAAAAAACGCATCCGGCCGCCGCATGCGGTTTCTTCCACTGCGCATGCTCAGTAGCGTGCCGCAACCGGAAAAAAAAAAGACGGGCCGCATGTAAAAACTTATGCAAAGGATGCGGTGTTTTCGAGTCGAGGGTTACTCCAAGGCAATGAGCTTGCGAGACTGGGAAGAGTGAGCAACCATCAACTTTGATGGGTAGGCTTGTTGGAGGGGTTGAGAGAAGAGGAGGAAAGATGATGAATTCTGTTTTGTTAATGTTAACCTTAGGAATAGCGCAGAGAAGGATGAAATAGCAAAGAGACATTGTGGTATTTTGGTTAGTTTGGAGGTGATGTCAGGTCGAGAGGTATCATCAGCGTTGAGGTGATGTGATTAAGTTTTGTAGACTGGACACAAACATAAAACAAATACATTAATTTAAAAGGAAATCTTTCAGCAGGTTTTAGACTCTAACATCATCTGTAAAGCATATATGCCTATAACTGTGTGTTATCAATCAGTTTATCTGTTTTCTAGAAATGAGCCTGCAAGTGCAGAGATTTGGCCTATACTTGCAGCTCTTAAAGCTCTCTCCCTTGCTCTCCTCCCATTGCCGGCCTCCTTTCTGTGACTGACAGGTCACTCTTCTGTATAACCTTCTCCCTTGCCTGTCATGATGTGACTATAGGATAGCGAGGGACAGGGGCTCCTATACTGTCCCTCATGCTCTTATACTGTCCCTAACCTCCGGGTTATCCCTCATGGTGGAGATGCCGGAGTCCTGCGCCTTACTGTTCTCCTGACCAGAACTAATCTCTCCCCCCCCCCCATTTGAGGGAAGGAAGAGGCAGGAATGTGATGGTAAATAGATAGTAACACAGATACTAACAGACAGGGAAAAAACTAAACTCAGGCACACTACAAACTCACAGGAATAAACAGTAAGAAACAAAGGAGAAAAGCAAGAGCAGGAAGGCAGCAACAAAAGAACAGGGGTTAACACCACAACTGCTCAAAACAACAAAGTACTACAACCACCAGTAGGTCTGTATCACAACACTCCACCAGACCAGTATAAAGAAGCTATAACTGGCATTAAAGGAAGGGTACAGCCAGCATATATAGGAGGGGAGAAAATGTGATTAGCTCCTTCACAGCATGTGATCAAAGGAAACTAACAAGCAGCCCAGCAGAGCTTAACTCTTGCTAGCCCGCCTATGATCTACCAATCTGTGAGTCGACACCCGAGTCTGCCTGTACTGATCACAGACATCAGAGAAGTTATCAGGCATAGTGCCAGAATCTGTAGTCTCCATAGATCCTGATGCCGCCATGACGGTCGTCGATGTTTGAAAAAAACCTCCTTGTGACACTGCCCTAGTTCTCGTGCAGGCGCTGTTATTTCCACTGGTGGCGCATGCGCAGTAAAGCCCTAATGATGTTGAGAGAACTTGACTAATGATCCATGCATGCTCTGCCACCAGGAGACTTGTATGACCTACAGTACCTATTCCTTGCTTGAGAAGGTGCTAATCCTTGTTCATAGCTTAGAGTTGACCCCATGTAAAGGACTGGAGAGTATCAATTTCTATAGGTGCTGTCCCTTGTAACTTTACATAAAGGTTATTTCTAACATTAACAGTTTTCAGCCATCCAAAAAAGATTGTTGATTGGCTGGAGTGTGACCGTGAATCCTGATTCCTGAG